>NC_141873.1:261353542-261656572 GCF_056163025.1 Triticum urartu
CTGTACTAAGTAGAGATACTAATTGTGCATCCAAAAACCCTTAAACCCAAATCTTTTTCAAGAGCACCATACCTACCTAGGGATTGAGCAAGATCCATCAAGTAAGTTGTCATCAGTGCAAAAAGGCAATAAAAATTGCTTCTAAAAGTGTGAGATCATTTAGTGTAAGAGAAAATTGAGCGTTGTACGAACTTGGATGACAAAGAATAAAAGCAACAGACTGCATAATAAAGGTTGTCATCTTAAGGGGCAATACAACGTGATGTTCTCTTGCACTAAGGGATTGAGCATACAAACAAATAAGCACATGGCAACCTCTGCTTCCCTCTGCGAAGGGCCTATCCTTTACTTTTATGCAAAGAATCAACGTTTTTATCTCTATTCCTTTTATTTTTCTCTTTTGGTAAGCATCATGTGGTGACGAAAGATCTAGGCACACATGTCCAGTTGAAATATAGATAGCATGAGTTATTATTGTTGACATCACCCTTGAGGTGAGTATGTTGGGAGGCGAAACTATAAGCCCCTATCTTTCTATGTGTCCAGTTGAGACATTTTGTTCTTGACTACGAGGTGAGTGTTAGCAATCATAGAAGACTATATGATGGTTGAGTATGTGGACTTGACTAAAGGATCCGACATGTGACCCTTCCTGAAAAGATGATAAATTGTAGTTGCAAAGTTGACTGAGAACATAGTTTGTTGGTTTCTAATAGAGTTTTTCCTTTATACTTCAATTATGTGATGAACTGTTATTTATTCATAGGAAGTATATGATGCAAGTTTTATGATAAAAGTCCTATGTTTAATTTTGTTGCTGTTACAATAATCAACATGATGCTTCTACGTCCGTATTTTGTTTTTATCGACACCTCTCTCTCAAAGCATGTGGACATGTTTTTCTATTTCGATTTTCGCTTGAGGACAAGCGAGGTCTAAGCTTGGGGGAGTTGATACGTCCATTTTGCATCATGTTTCCTTGTTGTTATTTATAATGTTTTTATCCATAATAATGCTTTTTGGAGTAATTCTAATGCCTTTTCTCTCATACTTTACAAGGAACACACCAACAGGGAGAATTCTGGCAGCTGGAAATCTGGACCTGGAAAAGCTACGTCAGGCTACCTATTCTGCACAACTCCAAATTAGCTGAAAATTTACGGAGAATTTTTATGAATTATTTGAGGAATATTGGAGCCAATAAACACCGGAAGGGGGCCACCAGGTGGGCACAACCCACCTGGGCGCGCCAGGCCGCCCAAGCGCGCCCTGGTGGGTTGTGGCCTCCTCGGCCCACCTCCGGTGCCCTTCTTCAGGTATATAAGTGGTTTTGACATAGAAAAAATAAAGAGAGGACTTTCAGGACGAAGCGCCGCGGCCTCGAGGCGGAACTTGGGCAGGAGCACTTTTGCCCTCCGGCGGAGTGATTCTGTCGGGGGAACTTCCCTCCTGAAGGGGGAAATCATCGTCATCATCACCACCAACAACTCTCCCAGCTTGGGGAGGGAAATATCCATCAACATCTTCACCAGCACCATCTCCTCTCAAACCCTAGTTCATCTCTTGTATTCAATCTTGTTACCGGAACTATAGATTGGTGCTAGGGGGTGACTAGTAGTGTTGATTACATCTTGTAGTTGATTACTATATGGTTTATTTGGTGGAAGATTATATGTTCAGATCCATTATGCATATTAATACCCCTCTGATCATGAGCATGTTTATGGTTTGTGAGTACTTACCTTTGTTCTTGAGGTCACGGGATAAATCATGTTGCAAGTAATCATGTGAATTTGATATGTGTTCGATATTTTGATGTGTTGGGGAACGTAGTAATTTCAAAAAAATTCCTATGCACATGCAAGATCATGGTGATGCATAGCAACGAGAGGGGAGAGTATGATCTACGTACCTTGTAGATCGACAACGGAAGCGTTTGGTTGATGTAGTATTACGTCTCCACGGTCCGACCGATCAAGCACCGAAACTACGGCACCTCCGAGTTCTAGCACACGTTCAGCTCGATGACGATCCCCGGACTCCGATCCAGCAAAGTGTCGGGGAAGAGTTCCGTCAGCACGACGGCGTGGTGACGATCTTGATGTACTACTGCAGCAGGGCTTCGCCTAAACTCCGCTACAATATTATCGAGGACTATGGTGGAAGGGGGCACCGCACACGGCTAAGAATATGATCACGTGGATCAACTTGTGTGTTTCTGGGGTGCCCCTGCCTCCGTATATAAAGGACTAAGGGAGGGGGGTGTGGCCGGCCATGGAGAGGCGCGCCAGGAGAGTCCTACTCCCTCTGGGAGTAGGATTCCCCCCCCCCCCAATCCTAGTTGGAATAGGATTCACGGAGGAGGGAAAGGAGAGAGAGGGACCAGCCCCCTCTCCTTGTCCTATTCGGACCAAGGGAGGGGAGGGGCGCGCGGCCCATGTTGGTCTGCCTCTTCTCTTTTCCACTATGGCCCATATAGCTCCCGGGGGGTTCCGGTAACCTCCCGGTACTCCGGAAAAATCCCGATTTCACCCGGAACACTTCCGATATCCAAACATAGGCTTCCAATATATCAATCTTTATGTCTCGACCATTTCGAGACTCCCCGTCATGTCCGTGATCACATCCGGGACTCCGAACAAACTTCGGTACATCAAAATGCATAAACTCATAATATAACTGTCATCGTAACCTTAAGCGTGCGGACCCTACGGGTTCGAGAACAATGTAGACATGACCGAGACATGTCTCCGGTCAATAACCAATAGTGGAACATGGATGCTCATATTGGCTCCTACATATTCTACAAAGATCTTTATCGGTCAGACCGCATAACAACATACGTTGTTCCCTTTGTCATCGGTATGTTACTTGCCCGAGATTCGATCGTCGGTATTCCAATACCTAGTTCAATCTCGTTACCGGCAAGTCTCTTTACTCGTTCTGTAATACATCATCCCGCAACTAACTCATTAGTTGCAATGCTTGCAAGGCTTAAGTGATGTGCATTACCGAGAGGGCCCAGAGATACCTCTCCGACAATCGGAGTGACAAATCCTAATCTTGAAATATGCCAACCCAACATGTACCTTTGGAGACACCTGTAGAGCTCCTTTATAATCACCCAGTTACGTTGTGACGTTTGGTAGCACACAAAGTGTTCCTCCGGCAAACGGGAGTTGCATAATCTCATAGTCATAGGAACATGTATAAGTCATGAAGAAAGCAATAGCAACATAGGTGCTAAGCTAATGGAATGGGTCATGTCAATCAGATCATTCACTCAATGATGTGATCCCGTTAATCAAATAACAACTCATTGTTCATGGTTAGGAAACATAACCATCTTTGATTAACAAGCTAGTCAAGTAGAGGCATACTAGTGACACTTTGTTTGTCTATGTATTCACACATGTATTATGTTTCCGGTTAATACAATTCTAGCATGAATAATAAACATTTATCATGATATAAGGAAATAAATAATAACTTTATTATTGCCTCTAGGGCATATTTCCTTCATGATGGTATGTATGTTGTTATTCCCTTAGTGGTGTCATGTGAATGTCGACTACATGACACTTCACCATATTTGGGACTAAGGGAATGCATTGTGGAGTAGCAAATAGATGATGGGTTGCGAGAGTGACAGAAATTTAAACCCCAGTTTATGCGCTATTCCGCAAGGGGCCGATTGGATCCTAGAGTTTAATGCTATGGTTAGCATTTATTCTTAATACTTTTCTCGTAGTTGCGGATGCTTGCGGGAGGGTTAAACATAAGTAGGAGGTTTTTTCGAGTAAGAACAGCACCTAAGCACCGGTCCACCCACATATCAAATTATCAAAGTAGCAAACACAAATCAAACCAACATGATGAAAGTGACTAGATGAAATTCCCGTGTACCCTCAAGAATTTTTTGCTTATTGTAAGAGACCATTTTGGCCTATCATTTGACTCAAAAGGATTGGGCTACCTTGCTACATACTTGTTATTATCATTACTTGCTCATTACAAATTATCTTGCTATCAAACTGCTCGCTACTTACAGTTTCAACACTTGCAGACATCACCTTACTGAAAACTACTTATCATTTCCTTCTGCTCCTCGTTGGGTTCGGCACTCTTACTTATCGAAAAGAGCTAGAATTGATCCCCTATACGTGTGGTTCATCACCCCCTGGCGATCACTCGGGGCCCCAGGACAACTACCACGGCCGCCAGCACCCCCGCTCGCACCGCTCCGATGAGGAGGAGGCATCGGATGATGGCCCTGCTCGCCCTCCTCGCCGGCTCCTCTGACTCCATCATCGAGCCGTGGTGGGCGGCAAGTCGGGTTGCCCCTCTCCGCTCCTCCGGTCTTGGTGGCCCTGCTCATGCTTCCTCCGTCCCCTCCTACCGTGGAGCTCGAGGCGAGTGACACGTCCAGCGTGGGCCTTGTGGTTGTCCCGGCTTCCTCCCCTCGCTCGCCGGCCGTCCTGCCTGCAGGCATCCCCCTGTCCTGCCGATCATGTCGCCTCCCGGGGACCGCAGCGACTCGGACTCTGATGCGTCCATTTTGCATCATGTTTTCTTACTGTTATTTATAATGTTTTTATCCACAATAATGCTTTTTGGAGTAATTCTAATGCCTTTTCTCTCATAATTTGCAAGGAACACACCAAGAGGGAGAATTTCAGCAGCTGGAAATCTGGACCTGGAAAAGCTACATCAGGCCACCTATTCTGCACAACTCCAAATGAGCTGAAACTTTACGGAGATTTTTTTATGGATTATTTGGGAAATACTGGGGCCAATAAACACTAGAGGGGGGCCACCAGGTAGGCACAACCCACCTGGGCGTGCCAGGCCCCCAGGCGCGCCCTGGTGGGTTGTGGCCTCCTCGGCCCACTTCCGGTGACCATCTTGTGGTATATAAGTCATTTTGACCTAGAAAAAAAATAAGAGGAGGACTTCCGGGATGAAGTGCCGCAGCCTTGAGGTGGAACTTGGGCAGGAGCACTTTTGCCCCCCGGCGGAGCGATTCCACCGGGGGAACTTCCCTCCCGGAGGGGGAAATCATCATCATCACCAACAACTCTCCTATTTTGGGGAGGAAAAATCTCCATCAACATGTTCAACAACACCATCTCCTCTCAAACCCTAGTTCATCTCTTGTGTTCAATCTTGTAACGAAACTATAGATTGGTACTTGTGGGTGACTAGTAGTGTTGATTACATCTTGTAGTTGATTACTATATGGTTTATTTGGTGGAAGATTATATGTTCAGATCCATTATGCTATTTAATACTCCTCTGATCATGAACATGTTTATCATTTGTGAGTAGTTACTTTTGTTCTTGAGGTCATGGGAGAAATCATGTTGCAAGTAATCATGTGAACTTGATATGTGTTCGATATTTTGATAGTATGTATGTTGTTATTCCCTTAGTGGTGTCATGTGAATGTCGATTACATGACACTTCACCATATTTGGGCCTAAGGGAATGCATTGTGGAGTAGCAATTAGATGGTGGGTTGCGAGAGTGACAGAATCTTAAACCCCAGTTTATGCGCTATTTCGTAAGGGACCGATTGGATCCAAAAGTTTAATGCTATGGTTAGAATTTATTCTTAATACTTTTCTCGTAGTTGCAGATGCTTGCGGGAGGGTTAATCATAAGTAGGAGGTTTGTTCAAGTAAGAACAGCACCTAAGCACCAGTCCACCCACATATCAAATTATCAAAGTAGTGAACACAAATCAAACCAACATGATGAAAGTGACTAGATGAAATTCCCGTGTACCCTCAAGAACGCTTTGCTCATCATAAGAGACCGTTTTGGCCTGTTCCTTGACTCAAGAGGATTGGGATAACTTGCTGCACTTTTGTTACTATTATCATTACTTCCTCGTTACAAATTATCTTGCTATCAAACTACTCTGCTACTTACAATTTCAACACTTGCAGACATTACCTTACTGGAAACTACTTGTCATTTCCTTCTTCTCCTCGTTGGGTTCGACACTCATACTTATCAAAAAGAGATACAGTTGATCCCCTATACTTGCGGGTCATCACGCTCCTCCCCGCCTCTCGTAGCTTCCTGCGCCGTGAACCCCTCCCCCCGCCCGAGGCCATCTCGGCGCGCCTCGCCCCGGTGCTCTCCCTCCTGGCACCTGACGTGCCGGACCCCCCGCTGGAGCTGCTGGTGGTCTCCCCGCCTGCGGGTGGGCGGCCTAGAACGCCCCCCTGCTTCGCCCTGCCTGCTGACCTCCCCCACCTCTCCGGGCGCAGCTGGAGGGCTTGAGGTGGCTTCCGTCCTAACCACGCCGATGGCGGCTCCTCCCCACCCTCCGTGGACTACTGCCTATTCTAGGCATGGACGCTCGACCTCGACTCTGGTGACATCCTCCCGGCGCAGCGCCCGGATTGATGCTGCTCGGCCGGCTGGTAACCCTGCTCTGCCCATCTCTAAGCGGGCAGAGCTCAGGGCCACGGCCCGCAACCTCGAGCCAGGTACTCTAGACATCCTAGCTAGCTCTTCTACATGTTTGTTCTCTGCCTTGGAGTCGGTCCCACTTGGTCATCTAGCTAAGGTCGCGGCCGATTCCGCTGTAGTGTTGACAGGGGAAGTGGCTCCCCTTAGTTCAGATCGAGGCGATCCGGGCACGGGAAGTCCTGGATGGGTGATTGGCGGAAGCTCGCGCCTGCCTGGCCACCTCTTCATCCGAGGCTAGTAGCTCACTCCCGGCACCCCGGTTGGCGCACCCATCCCCTCAGGCGGCCTCGGAGATCCGTGGCCGCACCCGTTCCTGCACCACCGCCCTTCGCGCCCAAAGCGCCTCCTATGTCCTAGGGTCAAGCAGCCCCCGATGGTGGCTTGATGCGGACTCTTATCTGGAACATTCGCGGTTTTGGCCAGCATGGCCGACGCAGCCAACTCATCGAGTACATGTGAGAGGAGCGGATAGACATAGCAGGAATTCAAGAGACCATGCGCGCTGAATTCTCCTTGTCCGAGCTTGAGCGGCTGAGTTCTCACCTGTTTGCCTAGCACTGGCTCCCTTCTAGTGGGATCGCCGGGCACTCGGGTGGCACCCTGCTAGGTGTTAAGGATGCCACTTTTGAGGTGGGCGGTATGGATAGGGGCAAGTTCTTTGTCAGTATGGAGCTATTTGAGTGGGCCCTAAACTTCAAGTGGGAGATCATCATTGTATATGGCCCCACGGACCACCATCGCTCCGCTGCCTTCCTGGAGGAGCTCTCGAGGAAGGTGTCGGCCACCCGCCTTCCGGTCGTTGTGGGCGGCGACTTCAATCTCCTCTGTTTTGCGGAGGATAAAAGCAACGATCTAATAAATTTCCCACAGAAGCAGATGTTCAATGATTGCATCGCCGAGCTCGGTCTGCGGGAATTAGATAGGGTTGGTGTTGGGGATATGACTATCCAGTATGACCCGTCCAGGAGGGGCCGGTCAACCACAATGGCGGTTCATCCATCAAGCCCAAGAGTATACCAGATGGCGGTTCATAGAAAGGCTGATAAGAGGCCCAAGCCTAGAGGCGGCTTAAGGCCCGTAAGTGTAAACCGCCATGTACGAGTAGACTTGTAATATAAGGCATGTAAGATATGCCACCGAGCCGGACATGTTGTATGAGCCGGCCGGGACTCTGTAGGCTGCAGGGCGTCAACCCGTGTATATAAGGGGACGACCTGGCAGCGGCTTAGTGCAAGAAATATCAAATCGAGAGCCAGGCAAAGTGTGTTTGCTCCCTGGTAATCGAAACCCTAGTAATACCACCTCAACTGGATTAGGCCTTTACCTTCACCGCAAGGGGCCAAACCAGTATAAACTCTCCGTGTCCTTTGTCCCATTTAACCCCTTTAAGCTAACCTCGTCACAATGGCTCCACAACTAAGCCCTTCCATGAGGACATCTGCCGTGACACTTCCACGACAGTTGGCGCCCACCGTGGGGCCAGCGCATGGTGGTTTTGAGTTCTTAAAGGGCAGCTTCAAAGGGATCAAGGGATACGCTGTAGGCCGGATGACCAAGATTCGTCGTGGCAAGCTCTACATCGACGATGCATGTTGGGGCCCTGAGGCCGGCTCAATTGAGTATGGGTACCGGGTCCCCTTTGGTGGAATCCACGTCTTCATTGACAAGATTGGCAAGCCAGGCCCTGAGACGGACATCTGCACCAACATCATCGAGACGGCTCAGCATGCACGACCCACTCGGGCTCAGCCTGACGTAAGGCATGTCTTCATTGGGTTCACTCATGGGGCTGAGTTGGAAGGCTCTGTCTCTGGCGGTGAGACAGAAATCTGCTCTGAGGATGAGTCCACAGGCGAGACCAACTCAATGTATCAACTGCATGATGGACGGCTTGGGGGTTGTTCCGATGGCGACAGTATTCCGGACCCCCATGAACCGCCGAACGGGGTGGCGATCTTCATGGCAGGCACCCAGCTAGTTCTCAGCTCGACAGCCGCCCCGGCTATAACATCTGGTGCGGCAGCAATGACAACTACTGGTGCTGGCGGGTCAGCCCGCCCGACGGCTCAGGTTTTAGTAGACCTATTGGATGCTCTGGCGACTCCGATGGAGGTTGAGGTAACCCCGGACAACCAGGAGCAGCACAAAGGTGGAGATAGCCAAGTTGCATGATGAGATAGCGCAGGCTAAAGCTGACTTAGCGGCAGAAAACGACAGGATGGCTGCAAAACGAGCCGTTTTGGAAGCCCAAGCACAGCGGATTCAGGCAGATTCATACCGGCGCATGGTAGATCAGAACGCTTCACACGTGGTCTTGAGGAGAAAGCACCAGAGTCGTTTGCCCTTGGTTTATGAGTCGAGGGACCTCTTTAACAGCCCTGGAGCAGGGGCCAGTAACCCGCCGGTGGTGAATCGGATGGTTGAACCGCCAGGGCAGCAGCATATGAACAGCACTCTGCCCCAGCGTGTGGTGACACCGCCGGGTCATTACTCCACCCCTCTGGACAACATGATTGTCGCAGCCACGCGATTGGCGGCTCTGCCCGTCGAGGGTGAAACTCCAGTGGTGGTTGAAACCCAAAGGGCCAGAGAGCTTCTTCAAACAGCTTTGGTACAACAGCATGCTTATTCTTATAGTCGTGATCGGCTTCATGCGACCCCTCACCCAAACCGGAGCTACAGCCGGCACATTGACTCGCCAGCGGTCTCAAGTACTGAGCAGCTCTGTAACCAACCTCACGGGCATGACTCGGCGCACAATGGAGTCAATGCACAGAATTTGGTGGACCAAGCCAGAACGCGCCGGGAGGTTGAGCTGGCGGCTCAACTGACGGCTCACCAGCACGCGCCGGTTTACCCGACAGCTTCAATTGAGGCAGGTGTGACTTCCAAGGCTTTTGGTGTGCCGTGTCTAATGGCAGCTATACGAAACGAGCATCTACCCAAGGACTTCAAAGGCCCTCGTAAGGTGCTTAATTATCCAGCTGATCAACCCCTAAGGCGTGGGTGGAGAGTTGTGAGATGGCCATGGAGATGCTGGATGTTAGTGAAGCTGCTTACGCCAAGTACTTCACCATGATGTTAGAAGGGACGGCTCGTACCTGGTTGAAGGGATTGTCGGCTAATTCCATCGGGTCATGGGCGGATCTGATGGCCCGGTTTATCCAGAACTTCAAAGATACGTGCAAGCAGCCTATGTCGATTGTGGATTTGGTTTCGTGTGTGCAGGCCGAGGGCAAGTCAACCACCAGCTGGGTGCGCCGGGTCTCGACCATCATACAATCTTCAGATAATATCAACGTCGGCTCAGCGGTTCTGATGTTGGAGAAAAATTGTTGGTTCATTCCACTCAAGAAGAAGCTTGGACGGCTCAAGTGTCATTGCAATGACATGGGGGAGTTAATGGCGGCTCTTGTAAAATATGCCGTCTCTGATGGTACCAAGGACCCCGATTCTGAGGATGAAAGATCGGGAAAGGGAAAGAAGAATAATGGCGTGAAGGGACAGCAGTATAATTCTACCAATCATGGTGGCAACGGTAAGCGCAAGGCTGATGACTTTGTGGCTAACACCGATGCGCGCAATTATAACCAGCATCGTAAGGGACAGACGGCTCCAAGGACAGGATTCGACCTTGAGGCAATGTTAAATCAGCCGTGTCCAAAACACGGAATGGATCGGAAGCCGGCTACTCATTCGTGGAAAGATTGCAGCATAATGAGAAGCTTTAGGAAGTCCATCCAGCACCACCATGGCCCGAACGGCGGATCAGGGTCCGGTTCTCATGGTCTGGGTCATGGAGGCGGCGTTTCAAGTTCCGATTTTCAAGGTCATGGTAACCAGGGTGGTTACAATCAGCAGAGTAATCAGGGGGAGTCAACAACAGCAACAGTCTGGTTATCAGACCAACCCGAAGCAGTTGAATAGTGGGCAGTATCATGTCTTCACTACTAGCTAATGTAAGCGGGACCAAAAGCTTCATAAGAGGGTCGTGAATGCGACTGAGCCGGCGGTGCCGCGTTATTTGCGGTGGTCAGAGCAGCCTATTGTGTGGAGTCGTGAGGATCATCTGCCCCGGGTCGATAACCCGGGTCACCTGGCTCTAGTAGTGGCGCCTCAGGTTGGGGGTTATAAGTTTACTAAGGTGCTCATGGATGGAGGTAGCCGCATTAACATACTTTATTATGAGACCTTTCCTCGCATGGGATTGACAGGTAAGAATCTTAAGCCGTCAAACACTGTCTTCCATGGTGTCGTGCCGAGTAAGTCAGCCTACCCAGTGGGGAAGATATCATTACAAGTTGCCTTTGGAGATGAGCATGATTCCAGGTCTGAAACTTTGACCTTTGAAGTGGTCAAGATCAAGAGCCCTTATCATGCTCTGTTTGGGCGGCCGGCTTATGCTAAGTTCATGGCGAGGCCTTGCTATGTATACTTGCATCTTAAGATGCCGGGTTATAAGGGCACCATCACAGTGCATGGTAGTCGCAAGGTGGCCTTGGAATGTGAGGAAGGAGATGCGGCTTATGCTGAATCGGTTTGTGCAACGGAGGAGTTGAAATTTTACAAAGATAATGTTGACCCGGCAGACATGACGTCCTTAAAAAAGCCAACCACAGAGCACGATCCTTTGCTAAAGTTTAAGTCGGCAGATGATACTAAGTTGGTTGACTTCGTCCCTGGCGACTCATCTAAGCAGTTCAACATCAGTGCTAATCTGGATCCGAAATAGGAAAGTGCGCTCATCGAGTTCATCCATGAGAACCGGGACATCTTTGCATGGAAGCCTTCAGACATGCGGGGTGTACCGAGGGAACTTGCTGAGCACACTCTTAATATTGATCCAAAATTTAAGCCGGTCAAGCAGTTTCTTCGACGATTTAATGAGGAGAAGCGGAAGGCCATCGGTGAGGAAGTAGCCCGGCTCTTGGCGGCCGGGTTTATCGTTGAAGTTCTCCATCCTGAGTGGTTGGCTAACCCGGTGCTGGTGCTCAAGAAGAATGACACTTGGCGGATGTGTGTGGATTACACAGACTTAAACAAAGCTTGTCCAACTGATCCATTTGCTCTCCCTCGTATTGATCAAATCATTGATGCTACGGCGGGTTGTGAGCATTTGAATTTTTTGGATGCTTATTCTGGTTATCATCAGATCAAGATGGCAGTTAAAGACCAGGAAAAGACAGCCTTCATTACTCTGTTTGGAGCCTTCTGCTATGTGTCTATGCCTTTTGGGATCAAGAGTGCCCAGGCAACTTATCAGCGATGTGTGCAAAATTGCCTTCACAATCAGATTGGGCGCAACGGTCATGCTTATGTAGATGACATTGTGGTGAACTCAAGAGAGAAGGAGACCCTGATTGATGATTTCAAGGAGACATTTGACAATCTCCGGGTCTACAAGATGATGCTCAACCCGGCTAAGTGTGTCTTTGGTGTACCGGCATGCAAGCTCTTGGGTTGTTTAGTTTCAGAGGCATTGAAGCTAACCCGGAGAAGATCAAACCCATTACTTCATTGGCTAAGCCGGCGTGCGTTAATGAAGTTCAACGTCTGGCGGGTCGTATTGCAACTCTGAGCCAGTTCATAAGCCAGTTGGGTGAGAAAGCTATTCCCCTTTATTAGATGATGAAGAAGACAAATCACTTTGTTTGGAGTGATGCTTCTAATCAAGCGTTTGAGGATCTGAAGAAACAGTTGGCTGAGCCGCCCGTGCTTGCTGCCCCTATCAATAAAGAGCCTCTGTTGTTGTATGTAGCTGCTAATAGTCGGGCTGTCAGTGTAGCCATTGTGGTGGAAAGGAAAGAGGCAGGCAAGGAGTACCCGGTTCAACGGCCGGTTTATTACATCAGTGAGGTGCTTATTGAGTCTAAACAGAGGTACCCGCACTGGCAGAAGCTTGTGTATGGGGTTTTTATGGCAAACAGAAGCTTAATCAATATTTTCAAGGTCATCCTATCACTGTAGTTAGTTCTGCTCCTTTGGGGGATATCATCCAAAACAGGGAAGCCACAGGCCGGGTTGCTAAGTGGGCTATTGAGCTGGGGCCTCACGATTTAAAATATGTGCCTCGTACGGCCATCAAGTCCCAAGCACTTGTGGATTTCATCAATGACTGGACAGAGCTGCAAGCACCTGAGGAAAAGCCAGATAACACATACTGGACCATTCACTTTGATGGATCCAGACAGTTGGAAGGCTCGGGGGCTGGAGTTGTCTTGACTTCCCCACAAGGTGATAAATTTTCTTATGTTCTCTGGCTAATGTTCCCTTTTACTAACAATGCAGCTGAGTATGAGGCTTTACTCCATGGTCTTCGGATGGCTAAGGAGATGAACTTAAGCTGGGTAAGGTGCTTTGGCGATTCAGATCTGGTGGCTCAGCAAGTTTCTGGTACTTGGGATTCTAAAGATCCGCTCATGGCGGCTTACCATCGAGAGGTTGATGCCATTGCGGGTCATTTCAAGGGCTATCAAGTTGATCGTATTGATCGCAGGAAGAATGAGGCGGCTAGTACTTTAAGCCAACTAGGGTCTCAGTGTAAGCCGGTGCCACCTAACACGTTCCTAGACATTTTTCTTAACCCTTCTGTCAAATTGCCTAGAGAGGAGGATCTTGTTGTTCCTGACCCGGAAGCACAATTGGTGGCGGCTCTACATGCAAATTCCTGATTGGATGGTTCCTTATTTGGGTTATATGACCCGGGGTGAGTTACCAGACGATGAGGTCTTGGCCAGACAGATAACCAGACGATGAGGATTGTCAATGGGGAGTTGCACCATCGCAGTGTCACAGGGGCGTTTCAGCGTTGCGTTTCTCCTGAAGAAGGTTGTGAGATTCTATGAGAGATCCACTAAGGATATTGTGGTCATCATGCCGGCTCTAAATCTCTTATAGCCAAGGCTTTCCGTCATGGGTTCTATTTTGTTGACGGCTCACGCTGATGCTGAGGATTTGGTAAGCCGATGTGACGGCTGTCAGAAATTTTCACGACGAGCTCATGTGCCGGCTCAAGAATTGAGGATGATTCCAATTACTTGGCCATTTGCAACTTGGAGGCTTGATATGGTTGGGCCTTTCAAGAGGTCCAATGACAAGAATACCCACCTCTTGGTGGCAGTTGACAAGTTCACTAAGTGGGTTGAAGCAGAGCCAGTTAGTAAGTGTGATGCGGCAACGACAGTTCAATTCATGAAGAAGGTGATCTTCCGTTTTGGCTTTCCACATAGCATTATCATAGATAATGGCACTAATCTATCTAAGGGCGCCATGGAAGATTTTTGTCAACGTGAGCACACCCGGCTTGATGTTTCCTCTGTAGCTCACCCTCAGCCCAATGGTTAGGCAGAACGAGCAAATCAAGAGATTTTGCGAGGTATCAAGCCCCGGATTATGGTTCCTTTGCAAAGAACTCTGGGTTGTTGGGTAGTGGAGTTACCTCAGTATTATGGACTATCAATACAACCCCCAACAGATCAATGGGGTACACACCCTTCTTCATGGTTTATGGAGCGGAGGCGGTTCTCCCTAGTGACATCCGTCACGATTCACCCCGGGTAGCGGCTTATGTTGAAGCTGACAATGAAAAGGCGCGTCAAGATGCACTTGACCTATTGGATGAGGAGCGTTATCTCGCGGCGGCTCGTTCGGCGATTTATCAGCAAGACCTACGTCGTTACCACAGCCGCCGGGTCAAAACCAGAACCTTTCAAGAAGGCGACTTAGTGCTCCGGCTCATCCAAGATCAGACAGATATGCATAAGTTATCACCACCCTGGGAAGGACCTTTTGTGGTCAGCAAGAATCTGCATAATGGGTCATACTACCTTATCAACGTTCAAGACAACAAGGACTCACGCACATCGGAGGAGGAGACCCGTCGGCCGTGGAACATCGCTCATCTTCGACCCTACTATACTTGAGCCTCTGGCTCTCATGATGTACATAGTTATCTGATGTATATATTATAATCAGTACAATAAAGCCGGCATCCCTGACAATTTAGGGCCTTTGTCGTTTCACTTCTTCAAAGCTGAGTCTTTATTATCATTTAAGAGGCTCAACGCCCACAATTTCAGGGAGCAAAGAGAGTTGGATGCACACCACAACTCAAACATAGGTCCCTGATGATCATTTGGGGGCTTCCTGCTCATCGAGCATAGCTGTCGGTACCCTCTTGATCGGCGCAATGCCAAAACCTACATGGTCATTTTGGGGCTTCCTACTCATCGAGCATAGCTGTCAGTACCCTCTTGATTGGCGCAATGCCAAAACTCATAAGGTCACTTGGGGGCTTCCTGTTCAAACATAGGTATATAAACCGAAGAGAACATAGCTGCCGGTACCCTCCTGATCGGCTCAAACGCCACACTTGTAAGTATGTCACTTGGGGGCTTCCTGCTCAAACATAGGCGTATTCAGCCAAAGAGAGCATAGCGTTACTACCCTCTTGACCAGGTTTGTTCAAACATAGACGTATTCAACCAAAGAGAACAAACTCTGACCAGGTCATCCTACCTGTACACCAGCTGCTTCAACTCCATCAGGTCATCCTGATTGACCCACCGAACTCTTAACGATCAGTATTTACGGCGTATTCGACCAAGATCTGAGCTTGATTAAGGATCAAACGGCGCCTTGTTATGCGTGATCACGGTTTACAGAGTCAGATGGATCCAGGCTCCATAAGCCGCCTTCCTTGGAACTTGGATAAATCAGCCCATGATACTGTTATTCTAGCCCCACGTACTCCTGGTAAGTCTTTGAGCAAGACCAGACTTATTCCAAGGTTCAAATGTCGATTGGGCACACTGTGAGTCAGGATCACGGCAGCACGAACAATCCAGTGGCTCAGGCTAGTTTCATTGAAGAAGACACTTTGGCTTGGCAGCCTAAAAAAGCCTCGAATCTCTTTCTTATTTGTGTTTGGCTTTTTCGTTGTTTTCTGGTTTTTGTAAGTCGGGCCCAGCTGCCCCATTTATGGCTCATATTTGAAGCATACTTTGGGTTTATACAACCCGTCAGGAGGACAGACTCTGAATTGCCAAAGCGTGACGAATCCTATGGTTGGAGGTATAACTCTAAACACCTCTCAATTGCACGAAGCTGATAAGCTCGTAGTTTAAGTATATACTACAGGTTTGTCATTTTACTTAGCAGTTGTCATACCGGCTCTAGTTATGGACTATTCGTCCCAGCGGCTTTAATTGGGTATCATGACCCGCCCGGCGGTAAGACGCCTGTGCCCTTGTGTTCTCTTTGTGTGCAGGATAATAATAATTCAAATATGCATAAATCAAAGACTATCATACCCAGAATGATTTTTTAAGCCGGTGGATCGATAGTATTACGCACAACAGAAACGTGCACGATGGCACGGCACAGACAAGTTTTAAACTAACCTATTACATGGTTCCATGAGCCAAAAGGAGATCAAGTGTTTTTCCAAAGATTAAGTCTATAAATCGCCCGGTGGTTCAATCTTCTTGACCTTGCTGATGGGAGGCCTCCGGTTCATCCCTTGCCGGTTCTTCTTCCCCCTCCGCCGTCTGGAAGTTTGGTTTGGACCAGTAAAAGCCACACAAGGCAAAGAATTCAGCTTCGTCGTCAATCAGATTGGATGGGTCAATTTCAGGAGCGAAAGTGTGCTTATGAATCGGCGGGATTAAGTCCATCACTTTGTACGCAGGAGTATGCATCTTCTGATTCTCTGCGTCGTAAGCCGGCTGATACTTAGAAAGGTTGGTTTCTTCGGCAACGATTGTTGGATGAGGACGGATTGCTTTAACACAAGCCACGAAGTCATGTTGGTCAAAAGAAGTACCGTCCTCCTTCAGACTTGGATATCCGCTAGCTACATTAGCTGGATCTAATTCCGGTACCCACGCCTTCACACTGCTCAAAGCCGTCACAACACCGGCTCTCACACACGACCGTTTTATCTCTATAATCCTGGTGGGCAAGATTGATAATTTCTTCAGCACATCACTTAACAGATTGGGACCTTGATTAGCCAGGGAGATGGTAGCCAATGTTTGTTGAGCTCCAGTATACAATTGCTCAACAAGAGTGCAAACCGCCTTGAGCTTCACAAGTGTGTCTTGGCTAAGGTTGCTGCTCCTGGGACCTAAATAAGTTACATATTGGTTAAATGGCGGCTTACATTATGGCGACAAGTACTCACTTTGAATGAATAACAAGACAACTCACCAAAGATAGCAGAAACCATCTAAGACACACGGTGTTTTAAACTTGTGAGTTCAGTGGTAGCCTCTTGAAGAGTCGCCTCTGCTTTCTCAGCATGCTGTATGAGGGCAGTCTTTTCTTCAGCCCAAGTCTTTTTATCCGCAGTAAAACTGGTCTTCAATTTTTCTGACTCAGACACACTAAACTGGAATTTTGATTCAGCTTTTCGGGTCTCAGTTTCTTGAGCCGCCAGCCAGGTCTTGGCATCATTCAGTTGAGATTCCAATTCAGCAATAGCAGCCTGCATGCAGCACAGGTTTATCAAACATATTTCTTGGCGGATTACAACAATATAAGTCCCAAGCACTTTGCAAGCAACAACACTTGGCACTTGGGGGCTAATGTCTATCAAAGCAATTTTTCAATGGAAAGGGCCTTATAACTAAAGTCCCAAGCACTTTGCAAGCAAGACTACTTGGCACTTGGGGGCTAATGCATATTGCTTGTATCTTCATAATGATGAGCCGGGTGTGATGTAAACAATCTCAGCCGACTCATGGCGGCTATGCAGTTAAGCACTACTTTCTTACACAATGATAAATAGGACTGGCTCATTCATACCGATTAAACCGGCCCTTGGGGACTACGAATGCAAAATTTTGCTACTTCAGCCTCCGGTTTAATTTTAAACCGGACTTGGAGGGAGTCTAGGACAGAAGCTTGTGATTCTTCTAAGTCTACAGATTATTCATTCTTATCATAATCAGAAGACTTGGGGGCTAGCAGGATATACATAACTTATGTAAGCCGGAAGTCATACCTCATATTTTTGGTGCATCTGTTTCACCATGTCAATCTCAAGGTTGCGACTGGAGTGAACTTGGTTAAGATAACCAGAGAATACTTCATTGACGGACAGTTGAGAATAATCATCGATGTCAAGTTTTAATTTCCGCCTCTTAATGAACTCATCCTTTGCGGAGTGTTTGGCCAAGAAAGTTGGACATCCCAGTTCTTGGAAGCCGGTGCCAGTAACCATAACGTCTTCACCATGTTCTTCTGGCGGCTTAAGTGGGTTGGATGACTCGGTGGGCGTAGGATTGACATCCGTGTGATCATGGGAAAGGTCAAGAATTTCATGTGCATGGTCCAAGACAAAATCTCCCGGTTGTTTGTCAGAAACTTCAGGTGCAGAAACTTGTTGCTCCAGCTCAGCAACTTCAGGCGCCTCAGTTGGCTTGATCACTTTCATCCTCTTGTTAGGTTTTGCTTGACCTCTACACGGTTTATGACAAGTCAGTACAAGTTTAAGAGTATAAAGAGGTACAGAATAAAATTAATTGACATTACCCAGGGGCAGTTTTAAAAGCCGACAATTCGGTTTGTGATGAATCGCTAGAGGAGGAATGGGCAAGTTCCTGGTCAGTTGGCTCAACAGAGTTAGGAGGAAAGCAGATAAGACTCGCGACAGGTGGAAAGAATTCAAAGTTAAAAAGAACCTCATTTCAACGTTTTCAAGGAGCAAGGATATTTGGTAAGCCGGAGGACAGCTTGTTACCTTCACTGGCCCAGGTTTGACGTCAGCTCTCGTGTTGCTGTCGTTTCAAAAGAAAGTGAGGATCTAAATAAGCCAAGGGGTGTGAAAACCTTACTTTCCGGGTTACTCGCTGAAATTTCTGTCTTGGCAAAGGTTCTGGGTCAGAGGAAATAATAGTTACCTCTTCTTCAACTGCTTGGCTGGCTCCCGTGTCATCCTGATAATAGTCAGTGTCAATAAGATGGTTGAAAAACAAGCCAAGAGGGTCAAGGGCTACCTCCGACTCAGAGGTATCATCCATCTTAAGCAGATCAGATGCGCTTGATTTCTTCTTAGGTTTCTTGCTGGTCTTTTTGGCGGCTTTTGCGGCAGCCCTAGCCTTTTTGGCGGCTTCGTGGTCATATTTTGCCTTCCAGAAGTCAGATTTAGCCTGCGAAAGAGTAACATACTTAAGGTCACATAATATTTGGATAATGAGATAAAGTAAGGGAATCAAGAGACTTACATCTAGCGGCGGGTTAAGCTTGCAGAAAGGGTTCAAACCCACTTTGCTGCAGTCTTCGAATTTTCCATTTACAAGTGTTGTTGCCATTTCAATAATTCCCTCTTCAGTCGGACGCAGAGAGCTATGGCGTAATGGATCGTCTTTTTCTTCGGTATAAGTACACATCAAGCCAGATCGGTGGCTTAAGGGTATGATCCGCCATGAGACCCAGCATCGGACAAAATCCACTCCAGTTAAATCGTTTCCTAGCACTTGGACCTTTCTGATAGTAGGGGCGGGTTTCTTACATTCGGCGGCAGTAAGCTTTTCAGGGAGTTGATGTTTTGGGTCAAGACGTTCAACACGATAACCCGGCAATGGATTTTCATCAGCTGGCGAGATATCTTTACAATAGAACCATGTCTTATTCCGGTCCTTGGGGTGACTCGGTAGAGCTGCTTCAGGGAATATGGCGTCTCTTCTGCGTTGAATCGAGATTCCACCAAGTTCCAAGCTGGGCCCATTTTTGAACTCATTTTGGCGGTTCAGATAGAAGAATTCCCTGAAAAGCTCGACACTAGGCTCTTCTTGAAGGTATCCTTCACAGAAAACTTGAAAGTTACAGATGTTTGACACGGAGTTGGGTCCAATGTCTTGAGGATGAAGAAGTGCGGAAGCCCCGATTAATATGATCAGTGAATACAATGACTTCACCGGCCTTTGGCAGAGGTCTCTCTTCGTCCGGGTTAGGAGCGCGGTAATGCATGACACTCTTCTCTGGCAGATATCCAACCTTGACAAAATCTTTTAAAGTATCCTCATTAACGATGGAGGGAACCCAGTTACATGTAGTAACTATCTTTGGCGGCATTGTGAGAGGAGGACAACCTAAAGGAAGGGAATAATTTGCCGGTTCAAGTCAGTTGGTGAAATTACAAGTTAACCGTTGCAGTGTACATTCAGAATGGCGGTTTAAGCGAGGGCTAATGATATATGAGGTAACAATAAGCCAGTAAAATAAGCCGCCATGACTAAAGATATTCAAGATCTAACAAAGAGCAAATTTGCTAAGTGTTGGGACAAACAGGTTCCACAAGTCGAAGTTATAAATTCGGATCTGCAACTATTCAGATAAAAGAAATAAATTTTGAACCTACAGAAGCAACACCAGGAAAGTGGAGGTGCCCCAGAGGAGATCTGTCGTGATGAGGATGTGTTCTAATGTCAAAAACGAGTGCTAAAATTGCTACCGCACAGGACCTATGTTATTTTCAGATCAAACTACGCAATCTAGAAAGGATAAAAGGAAAAATGGTGATGAACACCGATGAACAGCGGAACCCTAAGAATAGATCTATGAAGGGAAAAGGGGAATACTTACTAACGCTGATGGACAGCGGAGGAGCACCGCGGCGTTTCTGGTCAGTTCAGGGTGATGCAGCGGCCGGAGTTGATGAAGAAGACGAAGGTCGACGGTGGCAGAGCTCGTGTGGGCTGATGCATCGCGAGGAAGAAGAAGACGAGAAGGAGAAGAGGGGAGAATGAGAAAGGGGCGGTTTGACCCTATTTATAAGGAAAAGAGTAACAGGCAGGCGCAAAAAACAAGGAAGCAAAATGATGATTATCCAACTAATCGAATGCCTCGGTTTTTGGAAGGTCATTAAAGATAAAAGATCCATTAAAGATGACGTCATGGCGGGTTACAGTATTTCGCAGCAGATGAAGGAGGATTTTTCTAAGTGTTGAAGATTGATATGAACAAGTTCAAATCAACCTGGGGCCTAATGTTGGGGATATGACTATTAGGTATGACCCGCCCAGGAGGGGCTGGGTCAACCACAATGGCAGTTCATCCATCAAGCCCAAGAGTATACCAGATGGCGGTTCATAGAAAGGCTGATAAGAGGCCCAAACCCATAGGAAGCTTAAGGCCCGTAAGTGTAAACTGCCATGTACGAGTAGACTTGTAATATAAGGCATGTAAGATATGTCACCGAGCCGGACACATTGTATGAGCCGACCGGGACTCTGTAGGCCATAGGGCGTCAACCCGTGTATATAAGGGGATGACCCGGCAACGGCTTAGGGCAAGAAACATCAAATCGAGAGCCAGGAAAAGCATGTTTGCTCCCTGGTAATCGAAACCCTAGTAATACCACCTCAACTGGAGTAGGCCTTTACCTTCACCGCAAGGGGCCGAACCAGTATAAACTCTGTGTCCTTTGTCCCGTTTAACCCCTTTAAGCTAACCTCATCGCAATGGCTCCACAACTAAGTCCTTCCATGTGGACATCTGCCGTGACACTTCCACAACAGTTGGTGCCAGGTTCACCTGGACCAACCGCCAGGCAGACCCAACCCGCTCCGTTCTGGATCGCATCCTGGTCTCACCCGAGAGGGAGCTTAGATGCCCCCTTGCGTCTCTCCATGCCATCACCCGCATTAGCTCGGACCACGTCCCCCTTCTCCTATCATCACAGGATGATGATACGTCTCCAATGTATTTATAGTTTTTGATTGTTCCATGCATTTATATTATCTGTTTTGGATGTTTTATATGCATTTATATGCCATTTTATATGATCTTTGGGACTAACCTATTAACCTAGAGCCCAGTGCCAGTTTCTGTTTTTTTCCTTATTTTTGAGTTTCATAGAAAAGGAATATCAAATGGAGTCCAATTGAGTAGAAAATTTATGGAGAATATTTTTGGAAAATATAAAAAGTACTAGAATGAAAACATATGGAAGAAGAGTCCCGAGGCCACCACAAGGGTGGAGGGTGCTCCCTCCATCCTTGTCATCGCCTCATGGCCCCCCTTGACTTGGTCTCGACGCCAAAAATTCCTATAAATACAGGAACCCTCAAAAAGAAACCTAGATCGGGAGTTCCGCCGCTGCAAGCCTCTGTAGCCACGAAAAACCAATCGGGAGGCCGTTCCGGCGTGCTGCCGGAGTGGGAAACCATCACTGGTGGCCATCTTCATCATCCCGGCGCTCTCCATGATGAGGAGGGAGTAGTTCACCCTCGGGGCTGAGGGTATGTACCAGTAGCTATGTGTTTGATCTCTTTCTCTCTCGTGTTCTTGATTTGTCACGATCTTGATGTACCACCAGCTTTGCTATTATAGTTGGATCTTATGATGTTTCTCCCCCTCTACCTTCTTGTAATGGATTGAGTTTTGTCTTTGAAGTTATCTTATCGGATTGAGTCTTTAAGGATTTGAGAACACTTAATGTATGTCTTGCATCTGCTTATCTATGGTGACAATGGGATATTCACGTGATCTACTTGATGTATGTTTTGGTGATCAACTTGCGGGTTATGTGACCTTGTGAACTTATGCATAGGGGTTGGCACGCGTTTTCGTCTTGACTCTCTGGTAGAAAGTTTGGGGCACTCTTTGAAGTTCTTTGTGTTGGTCCAAATAGATGAATCTGAGATTGTGTGATGCATATCGTATAATCAAACCCGCAAATACTTGTGGTGACATTGGAGTATCTAGGTGACATTAGGGTTTTGGTTGATGTGTGTCTTAAGGTGTTATTTTAGTACGAACTCTAGGGCTGTTTGTGGCACTTATAGGAATAGCCCAATAGATCGATTGGAAAGAATAACTTTCAAGTGGTTTCGTACCCTACAATAATCTCTTCATTTATTCTCCGCTGACTTTGGCGTGACTCTTTGTTGCACGTTGAGGGATTGTTATATGATCTAATTATGTTGTCATTGTTGAGAGAACTTGCACTAGTGAAAGTATGAGCCCTAGGCCTTGTTTCCAAGCATTGCATTACCGTTTTCGCTCACTTTTGTTACTAGTTACCTTGCTGTTTTATATTTTCATATTACAATAGCCTATATCTTGCTACCATCCATATTGCACTTGTATCACCATCTCTTCGCCGAACTAGTGCACCTATACAATTTACCATTGTATTGGGTGTGTTGGGGACACAAAAGACTCTTTGTTATTTGGTTGCAGGGTTGTTTGAGAGAGAGCATCTTCATCCTACGCCTCCCACGGATTGATAAACCTTAGGTCCAACACGAGTCTACAAGAATAAGGTTGCGTAGTAGACATCAAGCTCTTTTCCTGCGCCGTTGCCGGGGAGGCTAGGTAAGCAGCACTCACATCCCGTCAATGAAACTTTTTTTGGCACCATTGCTGGGGAGGTTAGTGCTTGAAGGTATATCTTTAGATCTTGCAATCGAATCTTTTAGTTTCTTGTTTTATCACTAGTTTAGTTTATAAAAGAAAACTAAAGAAAAATGGAACTGAGGTTGCCTCATATGCTTCATCTTTTTAATGTCTTTCGTGAAAATAAGGATTCCGGTAATTGTGCCAAAGTGTTAGAAGAAGAATGCATTAAAATGTTTGGTACTAAATCTTTGAATGATGAGCATGATTGCAATGTTGTTAGTATGAATTCTTTGAATATCCATGATGCTAATGATATGCAAAGCCACAAGATTGGGGATACTATGTTTGATGAAGATGATATTTTTTGTCCCCCTAGTTTTGATGAGCGAATTTATTATGATGAAAGCATGCCTCCTATTTATGATGATTATTGTGACGACATGTATTCTATAAAGAATAATGATAACCATGAAGCTTGTCATCATGATTTTAATTTTCAATTGGATTATGTCTCACATGATAGTTATTTTACTGAGTTTGCTCCCATTACTATGAATGAGAAGAATTTTGCTTATGTGGAGAGTAATAAAATTTCTATGCTTGTAGATCATGAAAAGAATGGTTTATGTGATGGTTATATTGTTGAATTCATTCATGTTGCTACTGAAAATTACTATGAGGGAGGAATATATGCTTGTAGGAATTGCAATAATATCAAGTTTCCTCTCTATGTGATGAAAATCTTGAAGTTATGCTTGCTTTAGCTTCCTATGCTAGTTGATTCTTGTTCCCATAAGTTGTTTGATCTCCATCACATTAACTACGGGATCATCACCTTGATCCCCAAGGTGTCTGGCGCTTTGGACATCCATCAGTTCCGTCCAATCATGGTGATCAGTGTGATCTTCTACATTCTTGCAAAGGGGTACGCCAATAGGGTGGCCGCTTTGGCCGACTGCATCACCCACCCAGATCAGTCCGCCTTCATACAAGGCCGGTATATCCTGGATGGATTCCTTGTCTTCCATGAAGTTTTGCACGAGGTCCAGTCTAAAAACCTCAAAGCGGTCTTCCTAAAAATCGACTTCCACAAGGCATATGACACGGTTATCTGGTCATTCTTGCAAGAAGTGTTGCTCAGGAAAGGGTTCGACGATCATTGGGTCACCTGGGTCATGCAGATGGTGTCCTCTGAGCGCACCGCGGTGAACATTAATGGCGAGATCGGGCCCTATTTCCCCACCTTATGTGGGGTTAGACAGGGGGGCCTTTTCCCCATTTCTGTTCAACATGGTGGTTGACACCGTGGCATCCATCCTTGATCGGGCTAAGGCCGCGGCTCACATCCATGACATAGTCCCGTACCTGGTTGAGGGATGAGGTGTCTCCCTCCTCCAATACGCCAACGACACCATTATCATGGTGCAAGGCGCGGAGGCCGATATCTCAAACCTGAAGTTCTTGCTGGTGTGTTTCCAGCATCTGTCGGGTCTCAAAATAAACTTCAATAAGAGCGAGGTGATGGTTCTTGGCTACTCCCCCTTCGAGAGCTAGAGTATTAATAACTGACTTAACTATCGGCTTGGGTCTTTCCCAACCACCTACCTGGGGATTCCCATTAGCGACTCTTGCCTTTCGGTAGCGGATCTGAGGCCCTCGGTTCTCAAGATCCAACACCGGATCGAGCCCTGGCAGGACCGTTGGCTGTCTAAGGTGGCCAGGATGATCCTCATCAACTCGTCTCTGTCCAGCCTCCTTTTGTTCATCATGAGTTTCTACAGCCTACCTGAAATGCTGCATCATGAGATTGGCACTGTCCAGGCTCGTTTCTATTGGGCATGCAAGGGTGATAAGAAGAAATGCCATATGGTCCGCTGGACCAACATCTGCAAGCCTAGAGACCAACGCGGACTCGGCATCATGTCCTCTAAGCGTATGAACCTGGCCCTCCTCACGAGGTGGCTCTGGTGCATTGCGAATGGAGAGGGTGGCTTGTGGCTGCAAATCATCCATAGCAAATATTTGCGCGACCAACCTCTTGCCTTCTGCATTAGGTCGGGAGGATCCCAGTTCTGGCAGTCCGTCATCCAGCTGCTCCCTGTCCTTCGCATCAGGACCTCCATTTCGGTTGGCTCCCGAACATTCACGTAGCCACGCTGTTTTGGTTTGACCGGTGGGCTGGGTACTCCCCCTTCGCTGCCAGGTTCCCAGATCTTCTCTCCATTGCGGTGAAGCCTAGGATTTCTGTCGAGATAGCCCTTATTGACTTAGGGCGTCACACGTTCCGGCGGCCATTCGGGCCCCCGGAAGTCGCCACCTGGCATGAACTTCTGGATGTCGTTGCTCTCCATGAGCCAGATTTGACGCAGTCCCATGACCGCCTGTCCTGGCACCTCGAACCCTCGGGCCGGTTCTCCATGAAATCCCTATATCAGGCAATTGCCCCCTCCCCTGGCCCGGTGGTCCTTGAGACGGTCTGGTCTATGTGATTGCCCCTCAAGATCAGAATCTTCTTGTGGCAATGGATCCATGGCCGGCTTCCCTCCGGCGTGTAGGTGTTGAAACAGCAAGGCCCGGGAGATGGGATTTTCCCCCTATGTGGGATTGAGGAAACCTCAAATCACATCTTCTTCTCACGTGTTTCCTCCTAGTTCCTCTGGGCTGCCTCCATGAGTCTATTGGTGGCAACTGGTGTAACACCAACTTGCCCGGCCTCCTCACTGAGGTGCAGGCCCTCCTCCTTCGGGCCACCACATTAGGTGGCTTCTCATTGGGGTCCTTGCATGGACTCTATGGACCGTACATAATAAGCCTGTGATCCAGCGTGTTCCTCTTCGATGTGCCACTGACGCTCTTTACAAAATGTGAGGGTACTTGAAGCTCTGGCGGCTGCTTAGCCGCCTCCAGGACCGGGACACCATCAACATCATCATCGCCGACCTCCGCTCGATGGCTCTCCGCTTGGCTCCGCCGCTCCCTCCACCACCAGAGCCGGATTAGCTTCTTAGCTGCTGTTGCGGGTTACCCGCCTTTGTTTTCATTTTCAGGGCTTGTTGAGGTGTGCCCTCAGCAGAACCCTCGTGTACTCTTTGTGGTGTGACTTTGTGTGTGTGCGTGTGGACATTTGCGATACCTTGTGGCTGTGGTGGTTTGCTTTATTTATAAAGCGGGGTGAAAGCCTTTTTTGGTATAAAGGTAGAAGGTAAATAAAAGATAGGCCCTTCATAGAGGGAAGCAGAGGTGGTCATGCGCTTTTATGGTTGGATGCACAAAATCTTAATGCAAAAGAACGTCACTTTATATTGCCTCTTGTGATAGAGAACTTTATTACGCAGTTCGTCTCTTTTATTTCTTCCATATCACAAGTTTGTATAAAGCTTATTTTCCTCACACTAAAAGATCATACATATTTAGAGAGAAATTTTTATTGCTTGCACCGATGACAACTTACCTAAAGGATCTTACTCAATCCATAGGTAGGTATGGTGGACTCTCATGGCAAAACTGGGTTTAGGGAGGTTGGAGGCACAAGTAGTATCTCTCCTTGGTGCAAAAGATTTGGCTAGCATGGGATGAGAAGCAAGCTCAACATGTTGGAGGATCCATGACAATATAACTTCTATTCAGATATAAAGAAACATAACCCATTATGCTGTCTTCCTTGTCCAACATCAACCTTTTAGCATATAATATTTTAATAAGTGCTCACAATCACAAAGGATGTCCAAGATAGTATATTTATATGTGAGACCTCTCTTTCTTTATTACTTCCTATTAATTGCAACAATGCTCAAAACTACGTTTGTCAACTCCCAAAAAATTTCTTTTCGGAGTCTGAAATGTTCTGGTAGGTATCCCTTATGTACTCCTTAGGTGTTATGGCATCAATAATATTGGTTTAAACATTTATGGGAGTACCTGAGATATAATATTTGATTCTTTGTCCGTTTACCACCTTCGGGTTAGTGCCTTCGGCGTTGTTGATTTTGTTGGCACCAGAACGTTAAACTTCCTCGATAATGTAAGGACCTTCCCATTTAGAGAGAAGCTTTCATGCAAAACATATTAAACGAGAATTGTATAGCAAGACAAGGTCACCTACATTAAATTCACGCTTTTGTATCCTTTTATAATGCCATCTTTTAACTTTATATTTAAACAACTTGGCATTCTCATAGGCTTGGGTTCTCCATCCATCAAGTGAGCTAATGTCAAATAACCTCTTCTCATCGGCAAGTTTGAAATCATAGTTGAGCTCTTTAATTGCCAAATAAGCTTTATGTTCTAGTTCAAGAGGTAAATGACATGCTTGTACATAAACCATTTTATAAGGAGACATACCCATAGGGTTTTTATAAGAAGTTCTATAAGCCTATAATGCATCATCAAGTTTCTTAGACCAATTCTTTCTGGATCTATTAACAGTGTTTTGCAAAATCAGCTTTATTTCTCTATTGCTAAATTCTACTTGACCACTAGACTGAGGGTGCAAAGGAGATGCAATTCTATGGTTAACATCATACTTAGCAAGGAATTGACGGAAAGCACCATGAATAAAGTGTGAACCACCATCCATCATTAAATATCTATGGACTCCAAACCTTGGGAAAATAACTTCTTTAAGCATTTTTAATAGAAGTATTATGATCAAGACTACTAGTTGGAATAGCTTCTACCCACTTAGTAACGTAATCAACAACAACTAAAATATGTGTATACCCATTAGAGGAAGGAAAGGGTCCCATATAATCAAATCCCCAAACATTAAACGGTTCAATAACAAGTGAATAATTCATAGGCATTTCCTGACGTCTACTAATATTACCAATTCTTCGACATTCATCACAATACAAGATAAACTTACGAGCATCTTTGAAGAGAGTAGGCCAATAAAAACTAGATTGCAATACCTTGTGTGCAGTTCTATCTCCAGCATGGTGTCCTCCATAGGCCTCAGAGTGACACTTGCGTAGGATTTGTTCCTGTTCATGCCCAGGTACACAACGTCTAATAACACCATCTACTCCTTTATAAAGGTGTGGGTCATCCCAGAAGTAATGTCTTAAATCATAGAAGAACTTTTTCTTTTGCTGGTATGTGAAACTAGGTGGTAAAAATTTAGCAACAATATAATTAGCATAATCAGCATAACATGGAGTTTACAAGAAGCATTTATGACAACTAATTGTTCATCAGGAAATCTATCATCAATAGGTATTGGGTCATCAAGAATATTTTCTAACCTAGACAAGTTGTCTGCTACGGGGTTCTCAGCTCCCTTTCTATCAATAATACGCAAATCAAATTCTTATAGCAAGGGAACCCATCTAATAAGTCTAGGTTTAGCATCCTTATTTTCCATAAGGTATTTAATAGCAGCATGATCGGTGTGAATAGTTACTTTGGAATCAACAATATAAGATCTGAACTTATCACAAGCAAACACAACTGCTAAAAGTAGCAGCATAATTTCTTTGAGCACTGTCTAAAGTTTTACTAGCAAAATGGATAGCATTTAATTTCTTATCAACTCTTTGTCCTAGGATAGCACCAACAGCATAATCACTAGCATCACACATAATTTCAAAGGTAGGTTCCAATCAAGTGGTTAAACAATAGGTGCAGAAATTAAGGCTTTCTTAAGTATTTCAAAGGCTTCTACACAATCATCATCAAAAACAAATGCAACATTTTATTGCAAAAGATTAGTAATAAGCCTAGAAATTTTAGAGAAGTATTTAATAAATCTCCTATAGAAACTAGCATGACCAAGGAAACTTCTTATACCTTTGATATCTTTAAGACATGACATTTTTTCAATAGCATCAACTTTAGCTTTATGAACTTCAATACCTCTTTCAGAGATTTTATGCCCCAAGACAATACCTTCATTAACCATAAAGTGGCACTTCTCCCAATTCAAGACAAGATTAGTTTCTTCACATCTCTGCAAAACTCGATCAAGGTTGCTTAAGCAATCATCAAAAGAAGTTCTGTAAACAGAAAAATCATCCATGAAAACCTCAACAATCTTTTCGCAAAAGTCAGAGAATATAGCAGTCATACATCTTTGAAAGGTAGCATGTGCATTGCATAAACCAAAAGGCATAAGTCTATAAGCAAAGGTACCGAAAGGGCAAGTAAAAGTAGTTTTTTTCTTGACCCCCTTGTGACACAGGCACTTTGGAAAAACCAGAATAACCATCTAGGAAGGAAAAATGTGTATGTCTGAATAGTATTTCTAGCATTTGATCAGTAAAAGGTAGAGGATAATGATCTTTCCTAGTAGCTTTGTTCAACTTTCTAAAATCAATAACCATTCTGTAACTGATGTCTACTACGCAACTTTATTCTTGTAGACACGTGTTGGGCCTCCAAGCGCAGAATTTTGTAGGACAGTAGCATCCCTCAAGTGGATGACCTAAGGTTTATCAATCCGTGAGAGGTGTAGGATGAAGATGGTCTCTCTCAAACAACCCTGCAACCAAATACAAGAAATCTCTTGTGTCCCCAACACACCTGAAAGTGCAACTATCCCTGGGTGGTTTTGGTAATTCCTAACAACATATAGCTTATTGAGCTAATGCTATTCCAAGATGAATATTTCAGGAAAGCTCAATGGTTGGCATGGCATGGATTAGAAAGTGGACCCTTCAAAATGCTAAGGATAAGAGATTGGCTCAAGCTCAAAACACAAGACTCTACATTTTCTATTTTAGTGATCCAAGATCACATTGAGTCTATAGGAAAAGCCAATACTATTAAGAAGGGATGAGGTGTTCCTTAATGAGGTGCTTGCTCAAAATGCTTAGTGATATGCTCCAAAACCCTCCACTACTTTCGCATATCCACATATGTCCCACACCAAATATCCAACTCGGCCCCACCGATTCTTTCTATCCCGCGCCACCGACTTCAGTTGACATAGCCACTGCCAGAAACCCTAGTCTTTTCGGTCTCACCGATAGGGATCTCAGTCTCACCGAGATGGGATTGTAATCTCTCTGTTTCCCTCTGTAACGTTTCGGTCAAACTGAGATGAGCGATTGGTCCCACCAAGATTGCAATGCAAACACTCTGTTTCCTTTTTGTAACGTTTCGGTCCAACCGAGATGAGCGAATCGGTCCCACCGAGTTTTCCTGACCAACTCTCTGTTTGTCTATTACCAAAATCGGTCCCATCGAGTTTGTGTAATCGGTCTCACCGAGATTACGTTATTCCCTAACCCTAACGAAATCGGTCCCACCGAGTTCACATGTCGGTCCCATCGAAACACCTAACGGTCACATTATGAACCAAATCGGTCTGACCGAGTTCTCTGAATCGGTCCCACCGAGTTTGGTGATTTGTGTGTAACGGTTAGATTTTGTGTGGAGGCTATAAATACCCCTCCACCCACTCTTCATTCGTGAAGAGAGCCATCAGAACATGCCTACACTTCCAATACATATTTTCTGAGAGAGAACCACCTACACTTGTGTTGAGGACAAGATATTCCATTCCAACCACATAAATCTTGATCTCTAGCCTTCCCCAAGTTACTTTCCACTCAAATCTTCTTTCTACCAAATCCAATCCTATGAGAGAGAGTTGAGTGTTGGGGAGACTATCATTTGAAGCACAAGAGCAAGGAGTTCATCATCAACACACCATTTGTTACTTCTTGGAGAGTGGTGTCTCCTAGATTGGCTAGGTGTCACTTGGGAGCCTCCGACAAGATTGTGGAGTTGAACCAAGGAGTTTGTAAGGGCAAGGAGATCACCTACTTCGTGAAGATCTACCCTAGTGAGGCAAGTCCTTCGTGGGCGACGGCCATGGTGGGATAGACAAGGTTGCTTCTTCGTGGACCCTTCGTGGGTGGAGCCCTCCATGGACTCGCGCAACAGTTACCCTTCATGGGTGGAAGTCTCCATCAACGTGGATGTACGATAGCACCACCTATCGGAACCACAGATAAAAAATCTCCCTGTCAACATTGCGTTTGCTCCCTCAAACTCATCCCTTTACCTTCATATGCAATTGTTTTACATTCCGCTGCTATACTCTTAGAATTGCATGTGTAGGTTGATTGCTTGACTTGTGCCATGTTGCTAAAATCTGCCAAGAACTAAAATTGGGACAAGGCTAGATTTTTATTTGGTCAAGTAGTCTAATCACCCCCCTCTAGACATAATTTCGATCCTATAAGTGGTATCAGAGCTTTGATTTCCATAGCTTTTGGTGGTCATAGCCTTGGTTTCACAACCTAGGAGAGTATGACGTCTAGCGAGGGAAATTACCACCGTAGAGGTCCTTACTTTGATGGTATAAATTTTGCTAGTTGGAAGCATAAGATGAAAATGCATATTCTTGGACATAAGCCTGCCGTTTGGGCTATTGTGTGTATTGGATTGCAAGGTGAATTCTTTGATGGGAGAGAACCAAACCGTGAAGCTACCGCGGAAGAGTTGAAGATGCTACAATACAATGCTCAAGCTTGTGATATTCTCTTCAACTGATTGTGCCTCGAAGAATTGAACAAAATCAGCCGTCTTGAGAATGCAAAGGAAATTTGGGATACTTTGATTGATATGCATGAAGGTACCAACTCTGTCAAGGAATCCAAATTGGATGTGCTTCAAAGTCAACTTGACAAGTTCAAAATGAAGGATGGTGAAGGTGCCACTGAAATGTATTCTAGGCTTGCTCTCATCACAAATGAGATTGCCGGCTTAGGAAGTGAAGAGATGATCGACAAATTCATCATCAAGAAGATCCTAAGAGCCTTGGATGGAAAATATGATACCGTGTGCACATTGATCCAAATGATGTCCAATTACAAAGATCTCAAGCCAACGGAAGTCATTGGAAGAATTGTTGCTCATGAGATGTCACTCAAGGATAATGAAGAGCTTCACAACAAGTCAAGTGGTGCTTACAAAGCCTCATGTGATGCTCCCACATCATCAGGTGAGAAACAAACCTTCAATGAAGAATTGAGCCTAATGGTAAAGAACTTCAAGAAGTTCTACAAGAGTAGAAGCAAAGAAAGAAGTTCCAAGTCAAGGTCCTACAATGACAAAAGATCTTCTAGTCGTGAGCGTAATTGCTACAATTGTGGAAGACCCAGACACTACTCCAATGAGTGTACGGCTCCCTACAAAAGAAGAGAAGATTCTCCCAAAAGAAGAAGTAGAAGAGAAGAATCACCACCAAGAGAAAGGAGGAGTAGAGATGATCGTTATGAACGAAAACCCTCTCGGAGAAGCAAGGATTCAGAAAGGAAATAAAAGTCATCAAGGAGCTACACAAAAAGAAGACATCAAGCTCATGTTGGTGAATGGGTATCCGGCTCCGCCTCCGACAATCACTCCGAAAGAAGTTATCACTCCGACTCCGATTATACTCAAGATGAAGGTGTTGCCGGTCTAGCACTTGTGTCAACCAACTACTACGACATATTTGACTCACCAAATGAAGGAATTGGAAGGTGCTTCATGGCCAAAGGTCCAAAGGTAACACATCCCGAGTATGTTGATTTCAATAGTGATGAAGATGATTTGCTAGGTGATGATGATTTACTTGTTGACAACTCTAGTGATGAAAACTATGATGAAACATCAATTAATCATGCTAATCAAGATAAAACGAATGATGATGATAAGAAGGAGATTGAGCGTCTAACTAAAGAACTAAACACTCTTAAGTTAGCTCATGAAACTACCTTGGAAAATCATCGAGAACTTTTAAAGACTCATGATAAGCTACGCTTTGAAAAGCTCAACCTTGAGAAAGTGCATGAGTTTTTAAAGGCAATCAATGATGATCTTCGCAAGAAAAGTTCTTCTTACATTGCCAAGCGTTTAATCTTGTCTACTTGCATGCCACAAGTTAAATCTAGCAACAAGATCAAGAAAGATTCTTCATCTAGTAGTAACAACAATCATGCTAAATCCAATATTGTTGCTTCTAGTAGTTCTCTTGATTCCACTAATGATTCTCTTAGCCAAGTTACACTTGAGCAAGAAAATAGCTTGTTGAAGGGAATTATAGAGAAAGGTGTTTACAAGATCCTTGCCGGGAGTAAGCAATTTGAGGAAATTGTACGGAAGTAAGGAAGACACTGGAAGAATCAAGGTGTTGGTTTTGAACGAAAGTTCAATGCTAATGGAGTTGAGTGGGAAGAAGAATACCCCAAGACAAAGTTTGTTCCTCAACAAGAGAAGTATGATCCTACTTCTTTCAAAGGGACACAAGCTAAAGATGATCTTCCACCACATGACCGCAAACAAAAAGGCAATGACAAGCTTCAAGAGGAAATTGATGCATTTGAAGAAGCACCCAAGGCCTTGGTCAAGTGGGTTCCCAAGACCACATGAAGTTCTACTTAATCAAGTACAACTACAAATCCAAGGGTTCCATCAAGATGGTGTGGATCCAGAAGAAGAAGAACTAGAGAGTTCTTGAGGGTGACTCCGCCAACATACTTCACTCTTATCATTTTGGCGAGGACAAGTGCAAACAACTTCCATATCTTGCACTAGTTCAAGGAGTCACAAACCCTCTTGTTGGTAAGACAAGGAACAAGGTAACCTAATGCTTTCATGGGCATCATCTTTTTTATGCATCACTCTATGTCTATGGATATCCTTGTTTGTTCCTTGTGGGACTAACCCATGTAGGTATTGAAAGTGCAACTCACTCCAAAGGATTGGTCCAAATGATCTACATCAACATTGAGCATCTACATCTTCAACACCTACATGAAGTCATCATCGACAAAACCCAAGGTTAGTTCATCCCTCTTAGGGGGGATATCACATCTAGGGGGAGCTTTACTCTAACCAATTGAGCTAAAGCAACTCTAATGGTGTGAACACAACAATGCTTTATGTAAAAGTGGTATCCCCACTTGTGCTTAAACGATTAGTGTGACCTATGATCAAATGTTCTCATTTGACTCCTAAGTTAATATACTCATATATGGATAACCTAGTCACCGCCAAATTGCTTGATAGGTGTTAGAGTGTTTGTGCATGCTTTGTCACATATTTCATTGCCATTTTATTGTGTGAGCATGTTGGTTGCATGTTTTACTCATTCAAGGACATCCATTTGTTGTTTTGATTGTTTGGCTCTTTCTCTTTTGCCAAATGGATGGACAAGAATGCCTAAGAACTCTCTCTAGCTATCTATGCTTTCCTCGTCTCAAACTCTATTCATGCTACATCACAAAGTTTGATCAAGTCAGATTCGAACCACTCTATGTGAGGAGCACTCGGAGTTCCTGATTCGTCATAGACTTAAACCTCCAAAACCTCTTTGTGCATCTCGGTCTGACCGATTCATCCTTTTCGGTCCTACCGAGTCACTAAGTTGATTCTAGGGTTTTTCAATCTCGGTGCAACCGATTAGAGCCTTTCGGTCACACCGAGTTCTAGTAACTTCTTGCAGTTTTGCATCTCGGTGCCACCGAGTCGTTCCACTCGGTCACACCGACAGAGTCAGGTTATATATACCGACGGGCCAAAATTTGGAAATTTTTCCGAACCTCCTCGCCCGCGCATAACCCACTCTGCCTCCTCGGGTCTCCGGATCGTCCTCTCGTCGCCAACAACCTCCCGCCGCTGGTCCCCTCCGCCGTCAACGGAAATCTTCACCATCGTTCCCGTCGTAGCAAGTTCGTCGCCGAATTAGGGGTCTTCTATCAGAATATTTGCAGAGATGTCTGATCAAAGTGATAGTCAGAACAGGTCTGAGAAACAGGTACAGATAAGTGAGGGTACAGATCCCTCTAGCAGCTATGATGAAGGTAGCAGGAGCACACCAAGCAATCTGCCAAAGGCTACCACCAGGACAAGGAAGAAGAGAACTTCTGACTCTGAGGATGAAGATTATGTGGCTGTTGAAGATGAAGTCACTTCAAAGAAGAAGGTGATTAATAAAGAGTATGGCACAGCTGCTGCAACAAAGCCTGGTCTGAAAACTAAGATGTCAGCAAGAAGACATCCCATGTCAAAAGTCAGAACATCAACTGCCGAAGATTCAAAATCAGCTGCTGAAGAAGCTAAAAAGGGAAGAAGAGGAAGGAGAGGGTTCAGAAAACAATGGCCAGAGTCATTGGAAAGCCCTCCATGATGCAAGAAGAAGAGGAAGAGGAAGAGGATGCTGCACCAGCACCCAAAGCACAAAAGCTTATGGGAGATGCAATCAAAGCAGGGGCTACTCCATCAAAGGCCAAAGCTGCTCCCAAGGCTGCTGCTCCAGCTCCAAAGCCAAAACCCAAGAGGAGCACTAGGAACATACCTGCAGAAGAGAAGAACAAGGCCCCAGTGCCTCAAGCAGCTGAAGAAGAAGATGATGATTCTATTGTGTTGAGGAAGCTGAAGCCAAAGATCCTTGACCACAATGATGCACATCCAGTTGCAGAAAACATGAAAATCAGGAAGGATGCAAGATTGAGACTATGGAGAGAGTCTGATCCATATGCTATCAGGAGAAGAACTGCTGTGGACTACATGTTTCACACTAAGGAACAATAGGACTTCTATGAGACAGTGTTGCTTGACAAGAAGCCCATTGTGTGTGATATGAGATGGGTATACTGGGAGTACATCCAGAAGAATGAAGATCACTATCCTGGAGTGTATGACAGTTTTAAGGCATGTGGAGTTGATGAATTCGTTGCACAAAAGCTCACCAAGTGGAATGATGAGCTAAACATGCAGTTCTACTCCACTGCCCACTTCTATCCAGATGGAAGGATTGTATGGATGTTTGAGGGTACTAGGTACCAATCCACGGTTGATGAGTGGGCCAAGCTTATAAATGCTCCTCAGGAACATGACGATGACTTGGACATTTATGCAGAGAAGAAGAAAGACTACAACACAATGGCCAACATGTATAAAGAGATCCCAGATGCTGCTTTGGATACACACAAGTTTGGATCTATCCACTACTTGCTGTCCGGTCTGCCTACCATAAACTGGATTCTGAAGCACACACTGCTACCCAAGTTAGATCACAAGATGATCAGAGGACATGCCATCAACTTACTTCACATATTTGATGTCCCACAGAAGTTCAAGGTTATGAGCCTGATTGTTGAGACAATCAAGAGGACTGATGCTGATCAGAAGAGAAGTTGTGGGTATGCTCCACACATTCAGGAGCTCATTAACTCAAATATGGGCATAGGCACATATCTTTTGGACAAGGAGCACCTGCCCATCTATCCTGAATTTGAAGACAACACTATGGTGATGGATGAAAATGAACCATCTTCAGCTCAAGCACATGAGAAGAGAGAGAAGGCAAAGGCGGAGAAAGTTGCAAAGATGCCAACTGTTGAAGAGGCATCTCAAGTGTTCTTGAAATCCAAACAAGATCAACTTGGATATCTGATCCAATCCACCCTGAGGATTGAGAAGGGCTTGGCCACCCTGACTAAGAACCAAGAGAGTTTGGAGAGGATCGTTGAGCAAAAGTTCTATGATCTGGATGTCAAGGTAACTGAGATCTAAACTGTAGTTGAGCAGCTACATGAGGAAGCAGAGGAGAGGAAGAGCAAGTCTACTACTAATGCTTTCAAGCGAGTGCCACGAGGTCCAAGGTCTGCTGCAGTGCCTGTGACAGATACTTGAGCTTCAGTGTCAGCACCAGCAGCCACAGCTCTAGTGCCACCTCCAGCACCCACTCCCTCTGCTCCAACTACTTCATCGGAAGCCTTCGTCCTTGGAGTTCTCTCTACACCACCTCCCGAAGATCAAGCCTGAGAGTCGTTTAGCACTATGCATTTTTGAACTTTTTGGTAACTTGTTGCCAAAGGGGGAGAAAAATGTATAGATCATAGGCTTCGAGAGAGAGTGTTGGTTTTTTATCTCTCTTTGCACTTATTTGGTTTGTTTGAAACTTTATTGTGTGTTTGTGTGAGCTACTTGTGAGATACTTGTTGATCATGTGTTTGATCATATGATACCCTTAATGTTTGGTTGAATGATGCTATCCTTTACATTCCTTATATGATCATTCACTTGCTTGGTGATGAGTGCATGCTTTTAATCTCTATCATTTTGAGCGCTCCACCAAGATGTATGTGACATGGAAGAGTAACCCATGATCCTAATCGATTGTGAATTTGCATTCAAAAGCAAATTTCAAATAATGCACAAATTTAGGGGGAGCTCTTGCTTATCACATACTTCTCAAAGCGACGATGTCTTTTCAATCTTATTTATCATTTGTCAAAGCTTTGATCTATATGCTGTCATCAATTACCAAAAAGGGGGAGATTGAAAGTGCAACTATCCCTGGGTGGTTTTGGTAATTCCTAACAACATATAGCTCATTGAGCTAATGCTATTCCAAGATGAATATTTCAGGAAAGCTCAATGGTTGGCATGGCATGGATTAGAAAGTGGACCTTCAAAATGCTAAGGATAAAAGATTGGCTCAAGCTCAAAGCACAAGACTCTACATTTTCTATTTTAGTGATCCAAGATCACATTGAGTCTATAGGAAAAGCCAATACTATTAAGAATGGATGAGGTGTTGCTTAATGAGGTGCTTGCTCAAAATGCTTAGTGATATGCTCCAAAACCGTCCACTACTTTCTCATATCCACATATGTCCCACACCAAATATCCAACTCGGCCCCACCGATTCTTTCTATCCGGCGCCACCGAGTTCAGTTGACATAGCCACTGCCAGAAACCCTAGTCTTTTCGGTCTCACCGATAGGGATCTCGGTCTCACCGAGATGGGATTGTAATCTCTCTGTTTCCCTTCGTAACGTTTCGGTCAAACCGAGATGAGCGATTGGTCCCACCAAGATTGCAATGCAAACACTCTGTTTACTTTTCGTAATGTTTCGGTCCAACCGAGATGAGCGAATCGGTCCCACCGAGTTTGCCTGACCAACTCTCTGTTTATCTATTATCAAAATTGGTCCCATCGAGTTTGTGTAATCGGTCTCACCGAGATTACGTTATGCCCTAACCCTAACGAAATCGGTCCCACCGAGTTCACATGTCTGTCCCACCGAAACACCTAACGATCACATTATGAACCAAATCGGTCTGACTGAGTTCTCTGAATCGGTCCCACCGAGTTTGGTGATTTGTGTATAACAGTTAGATTTTGTGTGGAGGCTATAAATACCCCTCCACCCACTCTTCATTCGTGAAGAGAGCCATCAGAACATGCCTACACTTCCAATACATATTTTCTGAGAGAGAACCACCTACACTTGTGTTGAGGTCAAGATATTCCATTCCAACTACATAAATCTTGATCCCTAGCCTTCCCCAAGTTGCTTTCCACTCAAATCTTCTTGGAGAGACTATCATTTGAAGCACAAGAGCAAGGAGTTCATCATCAACACACCATTTGTTACTTCTTGGAGAGTGGTGTCTCCTAGATTGGCTAGGTGTCACTTGGGAGCCTCCGACAAGATTGTGGAGTTGAACCAAGGAGTTTGTAAGGGCAAGGAGATCACCTACTTCGTGAAGATCTACCCTAGTGAGGCAATTCCTTCGTGGGCGACAGCCATGGTGGGATAGACAAGGTTGCTTCTTCATGGACCCTTCGTGGGTGGAGCCCTCCGTGGACTTGCGCAACCGTTACCCTTCGTGGGTTGAAGTATCCATCAATGTGGATGTACGATAGCACCACCTATCGGAACCACGGATAAAAAAATCTCCATGTCAACATTGCATTTGCTCCCCCAAACTCATCCCTTTACCTTCATATGCAATTGTTTTACATTCCGCTCCTATACTCTCAGAATTGCATGTGTAGGTTGATTGCTTGACTTGTGCTATGTTGCTAAAATCTGCCAAGAACTAAATTTGGGAAAAGGCTGGATTTTTATTTGGTCAAGTAGTCTAATCACCCCCCTCTAGACATACTTTCGATCCTACAACACCCAATACAATGGCAAATTGTATAGGTGCACTAGTTCAGTGAAGAGATGGTGATAAAAGTGTAATATTAATGGTAGAAATATATTTTTATAATCTGAATAAATAAAAACAGCAAGGTAGCAAGTAGCAAACAAGCACAAAAACGGTGTTTGAATTACTAAAAACATGGCCTAGGGTCCATACTTTCACTAGTGCAATCGCTCAACAATGCTAACATAGTTGGATCATATGATTATCCCTCAAAGTGTAACGAAGAATCACTCCCGAGTTCCTGTTAGCGGAGAACAAAAGATAGGAATTATTTGTAGGGTGCGAAGCCACCTCAAAGCTATTCTTTCCGAATGATCTATTCAAGAGTTCGTACTAAAATAACACAAAGCTATTGTTTCCGTTCGATCTATCCTAGAGTTTGTACTAGAATAACACCAAAGCATATTCATATTCATAATACTCAATCCACACAAAGAACAACAAGAGTGCCCCAAGATTTCTACCGGAGAAACAAGGACAAGAACATGCATCAACCCGTATGCATAGATTACCCCAATGTCACTGCGGGAATCCGCAAGTTGAGTGCCAAAACATATATCAAATGAATCAATACGATACCCCATTGTCACCACGAGTATTCAATTGCAAGACGTATATGAAGTGTTCTCAAATCCATAAAAGTATTCAATCCTATAACCACGAAATCTCAAAGGGAAAAACTCAATTCATCACAACAAGATAGAGAGGGGAAAACACCATATGATCCGACTATATTAACAAAGCCCGCGATACATCAAGATTGTGACATCTCAAGAACACGAGAGAGAGAGAGAGAGAGATTAAACACATAGCTACTAGTACAAACCCTCAGCCCCGAGGGTGGACTACTCCCTCCTCATCGTGGTGGCCGCCAGGATGATGCAGATGGCCACCGGAGATGATTCCCCCCTCCGGTAGGGTGCCGGGACGGTTCTAGATTGGTTTTCGGTGTCTACGGAGCCCTGCGGTGGTGGAACTTCTGATCTAGGTTAACCCCAAGGGGTTTCGGAATATTTGGGAATTTATAGTTCAAAGAAGGGGTGCGGGAGGCCACCAAGGTGGCCCAACCCACCTGGGCGTGCCAGGGGGCCCTGGCACGCCCTGGTGGGTTGTGCCCCCCTCGGGGCACCCCCCAGGTGCAGCTTTGGCCCATCGGGAGTCTTCTAGCCCATAAAAAAATCCACAAAAATTTTCGCGGTGTTTGGACTCCGTTTGATATTGATTTTCTACGATGTAAAAAACATGCAAAAAACAGCAACTGGCACTGGGCACTGGGTCAATAGGTTAGTCCCAAAAAATGATATAAAGTTGCTATAAAATGATTGTAAAAAATCCAAGAATGATAATATATTGGCATGAATACTTCATAAATTATAGATACGTTGGAGACGTACAACATCCCCAAGCTTAATTCCTACTCGTCCTTGAGTAGGTAAATGATAAAAGAAATAATTTATGAAGTGTGAATGCTAGAAAAGTGCGTAATTTTGATCAATGATAATTTCAATCACTTTTCCTAGCATCATAATAGCAATTCTTTCTTATAAAACTTCTCATGTTATAGTAGCAACCAATTAAAATGTTAAGGTTCAAACAATGAATTCTCTTGAAACCCAACCTAAGTTCTTAGTCACCAAGCAATTGCAATTCAACTTATTCAACAGAGTTTAAGTAAGAGATCCACATACTCAACCATCATATAGTCTTCTGTGATTGCTAACAATCACCTTGTACACATGAGCAAAATGTTTCAACCGGACACATAGAAAGATAGGGGCTTATAATTTTGCCTCCCAATGTATTCACCTCAAGGGTGATGTCAACAATAATAACTCATGCTACCCATATTCAACTGGACATATGTGCCTAGATCTTTCCTCACCACATGATGCTTGCCAAAGGAGAAAATGAAAAGGGATAGAGAGAAAAACTTTGACTCTTTGCATAAAAGTAAATACTGAAAAGTAAAAGATAGGCCCTTCGCAGAGGGAAGTAGGGATTTGTAGAGGTGCCAAAGCTCAAAGCGAAAATTGAGAGATAAAAATATTTTGAGAGGCATACTTTTCCCACCAACAAAAATGACTTAGAGCTCCCAACACTTTCTATGCTAGATATATCATAGGCGGTTCCCAAACAAAAAATAAAGTTTATTCCTTTTTGCACCATACTTTCACTTTCCATGGCTAACCGTATCCACGGGTGCCCTCCATAACAACACTTTCCAAGGAATTTATTATTTGACAACATAAAGTAAATACATTTTCATTTCGGGACTGGGCACCCCTAATACCTTTTCCTCACTCTCATGCAATGGCAAGTGAATAAACACTCATCATGAGAATAACACATCTAGCATGGAAAAAATTGGCCACCCCTCACCGCCTCGCGAGCGGTACGAGCACACAAAAGATAAATTTATTTTGAATACTAGAGATGGCACATAGAAATTTGCTTAGAATGGCAAAAGGATACCGCATATAGGTAGGTATAGTGGACTCTTGAAAATAAGATTTGGGTTTAAGAGTTTTTGGATGCACAAGTAGTATCTCTACTTGGTGCGGAATTTTTGGCTAGCAAAGATGGCGGGCAAGCACCACATGTTCAAGGATCTATGACAATATAACTTCTATGGGAATATGAACAAACATAAACCATTACGTTGTCTTCCTTGTCCAACGTCAACAATTTTGGCATATAATATTTTGATGAGGGCTCACAATCACAAAAGATTTCCATGATAGTGTATTTATATGTGAAAGTTCTCTTCCTTATACTAATTATTCATGAATTGCTTGTATGACCAATATTGTGATTGTCAAGCCTCAAAAGATTTCACTTTCTAAACCCAAAGTGAAGCTACCACTAGGCATGATTTGATTTCAACTTCATGACATTCAATTTATTCAACAATTTACTCTTTGGATATAAGTGAAGCACAAGAGTAAATAACATAGAAAAGAGCTTTGTTGACGGGATGTGAATGTCGCTTACTTAGCCTCCTTGGCAACTATTTGAGGACTCTATTTTATTTAAAAACTTTCAGATCTAAGTACTTTATTAGAACAGCAAGCAAAACAAAATAAAATGACAATCCAAGGATAGCACACATCATGTGAAGAAGCAAAAAACTTAGGCTCAACCGATACTAACCGATAATTGTTGAAGAAAAAAGGTGGGATGCCTACCGGCGCATCCCCAAGCTTAGATTCTTGAGACTTCTTGAAATATTATCTTTGTATGCCTTGGGCATCCCCAAGCTTGAGCTTTTGTGTCTCCTTAATTCCTTTCATATCACGGTTTTCCTAAATCTTGAAAATTTCATCCACACAAAACTCAACAAGAACTCGTGAGATAAGTTAGTATAAACCAATCATCAACATTGCATACTAAATGCCTCTTCATATTTAATACTGCTATCCTCAAATAGAATCATTAAACAAGCAAACATATGGAAACAATGCAAACATAATAGCAATCTGCCAAAACAGTACAGTCTGTAAAGAATGCAAGATTATCAATACTTATTCAACTCCAAACATTATGAAAATTTACCACACTGTAGAAAATTTATCAGATATCATTTTGCAGAAAGTTTCAACATTTTATCGCATTCTGACTTTTGTAGGGAATTTTTGCAACAGCGGTAAACTTTCTGTTTTCAAACAGCAACATGTATACTTGCAAAATAAGCATGGCAAAGGATATCATTGCCACTTTTAATGAAATAAAAGATGCAAAACATTATTCCGAATAACTGCAAGCAAATCCTAACAAAATAAAATTATACTCCAAGCAAAACACATATCATGTGATGAATGAAAACATAACTCCAAGTGAGGTTACCAATAATGTTGGAGACGAAAGAGGGGATGCCTTCCGGGGCATCCCAAAGCTTAGCTGCTAGGATATTCCTTGAATATTACCTTGTTAGGATGCCTTGGTCATCCCCAAGCTTATGGTCTTGTCACTCCTTATTCTCCCCATATACATCTCACCCAAAACTTGAAAACTTCAATCACACAAAACTTAACGGAACTTGGTGAGATAGGTTAGTATGATAAAAGAGCAAACCATTTCACTTTGGTACTGTCAAAGACAAGATTCATAATTGTTTCCACATAATGCCTACTGTATCATATAATTTCTACAATTTATATTAAGCAATATAAGCCATAGAAACTAGAAAACAAGAAAACTATGCATTGAAAACAGAATCTGTCAAAAACAGAACAGTCTGTAGTAATCTGCACTCAAACCATACTTCTGCTACTCCAAAAGTTCTTAAAACTTAGTAAAACCTGTGGAACTTTTCTATTAATCTTCTGCAAAAAGAATCAGCATTTTACCAAACTTCTGTTAAAAATGAGAATTTTTTTCCTGAGCGCAAAAGTTTCTATTTTTCAGCAAGATCAAATCAACTATCACCCAACATGATCCAAAGGCTTTACTTGGCACTTTATTGAAACAAAAGCAATAAAACATGATTACTAAATTAGCCTAATCATGTGAACACACAAGAACAGTATGTAAAAGTGTTGGGTTGTCTCCCAACAAGCACTTTTCTTTTATGCCTTTTAAGCTAGGCATGATGATTTCAATGATGCTCACATAAAAGATAAGAATTGAAACACAAAGAGAGCATCATGAAGCACAAGTTCCTCTCTCATAATAATTTTCAATAGCATCATGAGTAGATTCATCAATATAACTATCACATAAAACATTCGTTTCATGATCCACAAGCATAGAAATTTTATTACTCTCCACATAAGAAAATTTCTTCTCATTCACAATGGTGGGAGTATCATAGGAAACTCGAATACTATAAATTGTTCCCACATTAAGAGAGTAATTTTCAGTAAAAGGATATTGAAAATTATGACAATAATTATCACTACTTTTTATATCATAAGTATCATCATAATAATCATCATAAGTAGGAGGCATGGATTCATCATAGCAAATTTGATCATTCAAAATAAGGGGACTAAAAAGATCATCTCCATTAAGCATAACATCCCCAAGCTTGGGACAAACATTAATTGCAGCAAATAAATTATCAAACATGTCATTATCATCATTAATAGTATGAATAGCAACAACGGTATAACAATTGCTATCATCATAATTTCCCAAGTTGATGCCAAAAAGATTTCCAAGATTATAAGTATCATTATCTTTCCAATCATAATCATCACAACAAGCAATAGGCATAAAAATCATCATCAATAGTGCTCTCGGACATTGTTCCATAAGACAAAGAAGCAATATCATCATCAAATGCATCATCTTCCATAATTATTTTTGATTCATTTTAATGAGGCACAACAATAATAGGAGCAACACTATTTGGGAGAGATACCTTTTTACCTCTATTCTTTCTCCTTCTTTTCTTCTTCTTCACCACATCATGTGTGGGTTTAATACAAAAATTCAAGCTTCTTGTTGAAGAGATTGATTGGATAGGAATCTCCTCCTCGTCACCTATTTCATCATGAGAGACAGGGAAAGTAGAAATCTTTACCTTTCATTAGTATTCCTTTTATATTCTATTGGTTTTCCCATCTTTCTATAGTTGGCAATATAAGCATTCTCGTTGCAATTTACCATGCAAAACATATAGATTTCTTTAGTTTAGTTTCAATGTCATCCGTGAGAATGAATATTTCAAACCAACTATTTTTATGTGTCAATTCTTCACTCCCCAAAATAGACAAAGCTCATTATAAAGTTCAAGGGTTATCAAGTTATTGCAACATTTGGACACGATTCGATCATGAAAAAGCATGCATTGGAAGTTAAGATGACCAACCTTATTGCAAAGTTCACAAGTAATAGGACAAAGAGAACATAATTTTGTAGCAAATTCATCTATCACTTTAAGAAAATAATTGGTTCTATCATGTTTATGCTTCTTGAAAAATCTATCTTCCCTATAAGGCACGTCTTCACAAACTTTATGCACTCCACAAAAATTGACATGCTTATAAGAAACAATTTTGTCATGAATTGTGCAACCATCATTAGAATTTTGGATATTCAAAGAATTCATACTAACAACATTGCAATCATGCTCATCATTCAAATATTTTGTGGCCAAACATTTTATTGACTTCTTCTTCTAACAATTGAGCACAGTTTTCTGAACCATCATTTTCAAGAAAGATATTATAAAGATGATCAATAATATGATGCAACCTCAATTCCATTTTTATGTAGTTTTCTTTTATAAACCAAACTAGTGATAAAACAAGAAACTAAAAGATTCAATTTCAAGATCTAAAGATATACCTTCAAGCACTCACCTCTGCGGCAAAGGCGCTAGAAAAGAGCTTGATTTCTACTACGCAACTTTATTCTTGTAGACACGTGTTGGGCCTCCAAGCGCGGAGTTTTATAGGACAGTAGCAATTTTCCCTCAAGTGGATGACCTAAGGTTTATCAATCTGTGAGAGGTGTAGGATGAAGATGGTCTCTCTCAAACGACCATGCAACCAAATACAAAATCTCTTGTGTCCCCAACACACCCAATACAATGGCAAATTGTATAGGTGCACTAGTTCGGCGAAGAGATGGTGATAAAAGTGTAATATTGATGGTAGAAATATATTTTTATAATCTGAATAAATAAAAACAGCAAGGTAACAAGTAGCAAACGGGCACAAAAATGGTGTTTCAATGCTTAAAAACAAGGCCTAGGGTCCGTACTTTCACTAGTGCAATCTCTCAACGGTGCTAACATAGTTGGATCATATGATTATCCCTCAAAGTGTAACGAAGAATCACTCCCGAGTTCCTATTAGCGGAGAACAAAATATAGGAACTGTTTGTGGGGTCCGAAGCCACCTCAAAGCTATTCTTTCCGATCGATCTATTCAAGAGTTCGTACTAGAATAACACAAAGCTATTGTTTCCGTTCGATCTATCCTAGAGTTCGTACTAGAATAACACCAAAACATATTCATATTCATAATACTCAATCCACACAAAGAACTACAAGAGTTCCCAAAGATTTCTACCGGAGAAACAAGGACAAGAACATGCATCAACCCCTATGCATAGATTACCCCAATGTCACCGCGGGAATCCGCAAGTTGAGTGCCAAAACATATATCAAGTGAATCAATACGATACCCCATTGTCACCACGAGTATTCAATTGCAAGACATATATCAAGTGTTCTCAAATCCATAAAAGAATTCAATCCGATAACCATGAAATCTCAAAGGGAAAAACTCAATTCATCACAACAAGATAGAGATGGGAAAACACCATATGATCCGACTATATTAACAAAGCCCGCTGAGGGAGTCCTGGATTACGGGGTCCTCAGGCGTCCGGGCCATGCAACATGGGTCAGACTAATGGGCCATGGAGATACAAGATAAAAGACTTTCCCCCATGTCCGGATGGGACTCTCCTTTGCGTGGAAGGCAAGCTTGGCGTGTGGATATGAATATTCCTTTCTCTGTAAACCGACTCTGTACAACCCTAGCCCCCTCCGGTGTCTATATAAACTAGAGGGCTTAGTCCGTAGAGGCAATCACAATCATAATCATATAGGCTAGACATCTAGGGCTTGGCCATTACGATCTCGTGGTAGATAAACTCTTGTAACCCCTATACTCATCGAAGTCAATCAAGCAGGACGTAGGGTATTACCTCCATTAAGAGGGCCCGAACCTGGGTAAAACATCATGTCCCTTGTCTCCTGTTACCATCGATTTGTAGACGCACAGTTCGGGACCCCCTACACGAGATCCTCCGGTTTTGACACTGACATTGGTGCTTTCATTAAGAGTTCCTCTGTAGCGTCAACTAAAGGACCGATGGCTCTCCTTGTCATCAATGACAGTATCACTTCTGAAGGAGCCCTAATTCTAGGGCAAACCCTCCGGCTCGGCGACTTCACTGTGGGTGCCCGTTCGGCCATTAAGCCAAAGGCAACCCCCCAAGTCACCGAAAATCCCCTTCACTTCAGCCCCGAATATTCCAACCAGATGGACCCGACAGATCTGTCATCTTTGAACGAACTACTAGATCGCATCGCCGCCCTGGGAGTCTCAACTGACTATGATCAGATCAGGCTTAAACCCGATCAGAGAGAAATTAAATCTCCGCCGGTCACCCATCAGGTAGCGGTTGTGGAGGAACAGACTGACAATAACTCCTCTCCTACGTTCAGAACCAACTATGTTCGGATTTCTGAACCCAGAGAACCGGGTACCCACCCCGAGAGGATACTCCCTATCCTCCGAACATAAAATCGGGCGTCAAGCCTGAGAATTCCCTGGACACTCTGGATCCCGGGCTGGTAACCTCATAAATTCTTAAAGCTCCGGACTCCACGATGGGTCAAGGTGTGAATTTGAACTCGCCCACCCACCACAAGCAATATTTTCCAAGAAACCCCGGCTCTCCGGACATATGCGACCTAATGGATGTGTGGCAGCAGCCTCTGGAAACAGTCCACCACTTTTGGGCTATAATCCTCCTTGTTAAAAACAAGATAAAGGACTGCCGGGACGATGATGCAATTTCAGTATTTCACAACAACTGTACGGACGAGGGAATTCTTAATGCCCTCAATCGCCGTCGTTTCCTACACTTTGCAAATTTGGCGTGCATAGCACAGAAGTACTGCGCAATGGAAAGCGCATGGAAAACTCAGACAGGCTGCTGGGAACCGTAGGCCTTTAAGCCATCTCCCGGACGGGCAAAAAGGGTGCACCCTCACAGGGCCCCTAATCATCATCCCTTGGACAAGAAATTCAAGCCCTTCATGGGACACATGACTATCTTCGAGGAATGGCTCAGCAGGCCCTGTCTGTTGGGGAATGCAGTAATTTCAAAAAAAAATCCTACGCACACGCAAGATCATGGTGATGCATAGCAATGAGAGGGGAGAGTATCATCTACGTACCCTTGTAGACCGTAAGCGGAAGCATTATGACAACGCGGTTGATGTAGTTGTACGTCTTCACGATCGACCGATCTAGCACCGAAGGTACGGCACCTCCGCGATCTGCACACGTTCGGCTCGGTGACGTCCCGCGAACTCACGATCCAGTAGAGCTTCGAGGGAGAGTTTCGTCACCACGATGGCGTGATGATGGTGATGATGTTGCTACCGGAACAGGGCTTCGCCTAAGCACCGCTACAATATAACCGAGGTGGATTATGGTGGAGGGGGCACCGCACACGGCTAAAAGATCAATGACCAACTTGTGTGTCTATGGGGTGCCCCTCCCCCGTATATAAAGGAGTGGAGGAGGGGGAGGGCCGGCCCTCTCTATGGCATGCCCTAGGGGAGTCCTACTCCCTCCGAGAGTAGGATTCCCCCCTTCCAAGTAGGAGTAGGAGAGGAAGGAAGGAGGAGAGAGGGAGGAAAGAAAGGGGGGCCGGCCGGCCCCCTGCCCAATTCGGATTGGGATTGGGGGGCGCGCCTCCCTCTTTTCTCTTGCGTCTCCTCTATTCCACTAAGGCCCAATAAGGCCCATATACTCCCCGGGGGGTTCCGTTAACCTCCCGGTACTCCGGAAAAATGCCCGAACCACTCAGAACCATTCCGATGTCCAAATATAGGCTTCCAATATATCGATATTTACGTCTCAACCATTCCGAGACTCCTCGTCATGTCCATGATCAAATCCGGGACTCCGAACTACCTTCGGTACATCAAAACACATAAACTCATAATACCGATCGTCACCGAACGTTAAGCGTGCAAACCCTACGGGTTCGAGAACTATGTAGACATGACCGAGACATGTCTCCGGTCAATAACCAATAGCGGAACCTGGATGCTCATATTGGCTCCTACATATTCTACGAAGATCTTTATCGGTCAGACCGCATAACAACATACGTTGTTCCCTTTGTCATCGGTATGTTACTTGCCCGAGATTCGATCGTCGGTATCTCAATAACTAGTTCAATCTCATTACCGGCAAGTCTCTTTACTCGTTCTGTAATGCTACTTCCCATAACTAACTCATTAGCTACATTGCTTGCAAGGCTTATTGTGATGTACATTACCGAGAGGGCCTAGAGATACCTCTCCGACAATCGGAGTGACAAATCCTAATCTTGATCCATGCCAACTCAACAAACACCATCGGAGACACCTGTAGAGCACCTTTATAATCACCCAGTTACGTTGTGACGTTTGGTAGCACACAAAGTGTTCCTCTGGTATTCAGGAGTTGCATGATGTCATAGTCATCGAAACATGTATAGTTATGGAGAAAGCAATAGCAACAAACTAAACGATCATCGTGCTAAGCTAACGGATGGGTCAAGTCAATCACATCATTCTCTAATGATGTGATCCCATTGATCAAATGACAACTCATGTCTATGGTTAGGAAACATAACCACCATTGATTCAACGAGATAGTCAAGTAGAGGCAAACTAGTGACACTCTATTTGTCTATGTATTCACACATGTACTAAGTTTATGGCTAATACAATTCTAGCATGAATAATAAACATTTATCATGATATAAGGAAATATAAATAACAACTTTAATATTGCCTCTAGGGCATATTTCCTTCAGTCTCCCACCTGCACTAGAGTCAATAATCTAGATTATATTGTAATGATTCTAACACCCATGGAGTCCTGGTGCTGATCATGTTTTTCTCGTGAGAGAGGCTTAGTTAATGGGTCTGTAACATTTAGATCCGTATGTATCTTGCAAATCTCTATGTCTCCCTCCTTGACTTGATCGCGGATGGAATTGAAGCGTCTCTTGATGTGCTTGGTTCTCTTGTGAAATCTAGATTCCTTTGCCAAGGAAATTGCTCCAGTATTGTCACAAAAGATTTTCATTGGACCCGATGCACTAGGTATAACACCTAGATCGGATATGAACTACTTCATCCAGACTCCTTCATTTGCTGCTTCTGAAGCAGCTATGTATTCCGCTTCACATGTAGATCCCTCCACGACGCTATTCTTGGAACTGCACCAACTGACAGCTCCACCATTTAATAAAAACATGTATCCGGTTTGTGACTTAGAGTCATCCGGATCAGTGTCAAAGCTTGCATCGACGTAACCATTTATGACGAGCTCTTTGTCACCTCCATATACGAGAAACATATCCTTAGTCCTTTTTAGGTATTTCACAATGTTCTTGACCGCTGTCCAGTGATCCACTCCTGGATTACTTTGGTACCTCCCTGCTAAACTTATAGCAAGGCACACATCAGGTCTGGTACACTGCATTGCATACATGATAGAGCCTATGGCTGAAGCATAGGGAACACCTTTCATTTTCTCTCTATCTTCTGCAGTGGTCGGGCATTGAGTCTGACTCAACTTCACACCTTGTAATACAGGCAAGAACCCTTTCTTTGCCTGATCCATTTTGAACTTTTCAAAAATTTATCAAGGTATGTGCTTTGTGATAGTCCAATTAAGCATCTTGATCTATCTCTGTAGATCTTGATGCCCAATATATAAGCAGCTTCACCGAGGTCTTTCATTGAAAAATTCCTATTCAAGTATCCTTTTATGCTATTCAAAAATTCAGTATCATTTCCGATCAACAATATGTCATCTACATATAATATCAGAAATTCTACGGAGCTCCCACTCACTTTCTAGTAAATACAGGCTTCTCCAAAAGTCTGAATAAAACCATATGCTTTGATCACACTATCAAAGCGTATATTCCAACTCCGAGAGGCTTGCACCAGTCCATAAATGGATCACTGGAGCTTGCACACTTTGTTAGCACATTTTGGATCGACAAAACCTTCTGGTTGCATCATATACAACTCTTCTATAATATATCCATTAAGGAATGCAGTTTTGACATCCATTTGCCAAATTTCATAATCATAAAATACGGCAATTGCTAACATGCTTTGGACAGACTTAAGCATCGCTACGGGTGAGAAGGTCTCATCATAGTCAACTCCTTGAACTTGTCGAAAACCTTTCGCAACAAGTCGAGCTTTGTAGACAGTAACATTACCGTCAGCATCAGTCTTCTTCTTGAAGATCCATTTATTCTCTATAGCCTGCTGATCATCGGGCAAGTCAACCAAAGTCCATACTTTGTTCTCATACATGGATCCCATCTCAGATTTCATGGCTTCAAGCCATTTTGTGGAATCTGGGCTCATCATCGCTTCCTCATAGTTCGTAGGTTCGTCATGGTCAAGTAACATGACTTCCAGAACAGGGTTACCGTGCCACTCTGGTGCGGATCTTACTCTGGTTGACCTATGAGGTTCAGTAGTAACTTGATTAGAAGTTTCATGATCATCATCATTGGCTTCCTCACTTACTGGTGTAGGAATCACTGCAACTGATTTCAGTGATGAACTACTTTCCAATAAGGGAGAAGGTACAATTACCTCGTCAAGTTCTACTTTCCTCCCACTCACTTCTTTCGAGAGAAACTCCTTCTCTAGAAAGGATCCATTCTTAGCAACGAATATCTTGCCTTCAGATCTGTGATAGAAGGTGTACCCAATAGTCTCCTTTGGGTATCCTATGAAGACACATTTATCCTATTTTGGTTCGAGCTTATCAGGTTGAAGCTTTTTCACATAAGCATCGCAGCCCCAAACTTTAAGAAATGACAACTTGGGTTTCTTGCCAAACCACAGTTCATAATCAAGTGATTCCAGAAGTCCATCAAAATGCAGTTTCTTCATGCGCTTTACACCAATATGACCTAAACGGCAGTGCCACTAATAAGTTGCACTATCATTATCTGTTGGCGTTCTGGGAACGGGGGTCCCCAGACTTGCCTGCCTGCCACCCACGCCTTGGCTCTGCGAGCGGGCCCGAGCAGCCCATCTTCACCAACAAGCACTCAAGACCCTCGCGAGGGGCCAAGTCTCGCAAGGCAGACGACACAAGACCTCCTCGGGAGCGCCCTCACCAGGCTGGCTCGCGAGGGGCGGAGAGTTCCAGGCAAGGCAAACTTCGTGAGGTTTCAATGTCGTGAGCCATGACGATCAAGATCAGGCGGGCGCCAGGTGGGCGCCAGCGCGCACAGTGTCCTTGTTTCCTCTTTGGTGCTAAGGAAGCAAGCGCAGGTGCGGAGTACCGAGGCGTCAAGCAAAGGTTTCCATATCAGTGCAATGATACCAAGACCAGTAGGATGGCAAGACGGAGGTCACCATGGAGCCCAAGGCGGCGTCACCACCAGAGCCTTTTGCAGGCGAAGACTACTTTTGTCAGGATAAGCTGTACTAGTTGTCCCCTTTCAAATTGACCGTTGTTGTCTCCCTTCCCGCTCAATATTTGGGGAGAGGACCAGGGCCTCTATAAATAGGATTATCCACCACAGTAGGGGGAAAACGGGTCTGGAACTCATTCAGTTCATCCTCACACCCACCAAGCACAAGAACACCTCTCCTCAAGAGGCTGTTCTTCCCCTTGTACTGTTCATCCTCCGCCCAAGAGGAAATCGCCCACACCACACTGGAGTAGGGTATTACACCACAACGATGGCCCGAACCAGTATAAATCTTGTGTCCTTTGTGTTGTGAGTTCGTCGAGTTAGCCCTTGCGATCTTAGCGAAGCTAGGACGTGGATCGGTAGGGGGAGATCTTCGCGCGCACCCCAGTGTTCGAACCTTGAGGGTTTTGCCGGAACCCGAGATCTGACATTAGGGGCGCCAGGTAGAGGTGCGCCGAAGCTTCCCTTCCGTCGCTCCGCATCCCGTTGCTTCAACGTCTCCATGGCGGACGCTCGCCATGCTCGCGCTGAGCGTCGGGCTGCCCTCGCCGCCCGCATTGCTCAGACGGCTCCCGTTGGTGGGCCACCCCGTCGTTCTCCGTTGCCTGCCGCCAACGCCGCCCCTGGCCCAGCGGGGAACGAGCAGCAAGCATCCTCGCTGCACCCCTTGGTGTGGCGGGACGACCGCACCGCCACTCCATCGCTGACCCTGGCCGGTTTGTCATCCCACGCTCATCACGCTCCCGTGGACGCGCAGGCCGCTCTGTGCATGGCGCGCGAGCTCCTACGCTACTGCCCCGTCGACGATCCCTACGAGGATTGGCTCGACCGCATCGTCGAGCTTGTCAGCGCCGCAGGAGGCTCCCTTGCATCGTCCCTCTCGCTAGCTCGCCCTCCACCAGCCGCAGGCGGCGTGGCCCATGAAGCGCCTCTACCACCTCTGCCCCAAGACAGAGTCTTGGCACCCAGGCACGCGGCCCCACGGCGCGACCTGCCGCGTCCGGTGCCCGCGCAAGAAGAAAGAAGCTGCCAAGAAGTCCCTCGGCCGCGAGAAAATGCCCCGCGCTCCCTGCACCACCACGGCAAGACCGCGTGCCGCCTACGGAGGTGGTGCCCGGACCCCATCAAGGACAAATTCTCCACCAGCGCAGAGTCCCGGTGACCAAGGCAGGCTGCCGCGCCTTCACCCCTGAGCTGCGTAGCGTCGCTTGGCCGGGCAAGTTCAAACCGGATCTGCCTCCTCGCTATGATGGCACCCCCCGACCCCATGGAGTTCCTGCAGCTCTATGATAACCCACAAGTATAGGGGATCGCAATAGCTTTCGAGGGTAGAGTATTCAACCCAAATTTATTGATTCGACACAAGGGGAGCCAAAGAATATTCTCAAGTATTAGCAGTTGAGTTGTCAATTCAACCACACCTGGAAACTTAGTATCTGCAGCAAAGTGTTTAGTAGCAAAGTAATATGATAGTGATGGTAACGGTAACAAAAGAGTAATGAAAGCAAAGTAATGTTTTTGGTGTTTTGTAGTGATTGTAACAATAGCAACGGGAAAGTAAATAAGCGTAAACCAGTATATGGAAAGCTCGTAGGCATCGGATCAATGATGAATAATTATGCCGGATGCGGTTCATCATGTAACAGTCATAACATAGGGTGACACAAAACTAGCTCCAATTCGTCAATGTAATGTAGGCATGTATTCTGAATATAGTCATAGGTTCTTATGGAAAAGAACTTGCATGACATCTTTTGTCCTACCCTCCCGTGGCAGCGGGGTACTAATGGAAACTAAGGGATATTAAGGCCTCCTTTTAATAGAGAACCGGAACAAAGCATTAGCACATAGTGAATACATGAACTCCTCAAACTACTGTCATCATCGGTAAGTATCCCGATTATTGTCACTTTGGGGTTAACGGATCATAACACATAATAGGTGACTATAGACTTGCAAGATAGTATCTAGAACTCTCATATATTGATGAAAACATAATAGGTTCATATCTGAAATCATGGCACTCGGGCCCTAGTGACAAGCATTAAGCATAGCAAAGTCATAGCAACATCAATCTCAAAACATAGTGGATACTAGGGATCAAACCGTAACAAAACTAACTCGATTACATGGTGAATCTCATCCAACCCATCACCGTCTAGCAAGCCTACGATGGAATTACTCACGCACGGCGGTGAGCATCATGAAATTGGTGATGGAGGATGGTTGATGATGACGACCGCGACGAATCCCCCTCTCCGGAGCCCCGAACGGACTCCAGATCAGCCCTCCCGAGAGGTTTTAGGGCTTGGCGGCGGCTCCGTATCGTAAAACGCGATGATTTCTTCTCTCTGATTTTTTTCTCCCCGAAAGCAGTTATATAGAGTTGGAGTTGGAGTTGGGGGGGGGGGTCTCCAGGGGGCCCACGAGGTAGGGGGCGCACCCCCCACCCTCGTGAGAAGGGTGTGGGCCCCCTGGTCTTCATCTTTGGCGAGGATTTTTTATTATTTATTGTAAGATATCCCGTGGAGTTTCAGGTCATTCCGAGAACTTTTGCTTTCTGCACATAAAACAACATCATGGCAATTCTGCTGAAAACAGCGTCAGTCCGGGTTAGTTCCATTCAAATCATACAAGTTAGAGTCCAAAACAAGGGCAAAAGTGTTTGGAAAAGTAGATACGTTGGAGACGTATCAACTCCCCAAGCTTAAACCCTTGCTTGTCCTCAAGCAATTCAGTTGACAAACTGAAAGAAATAAAGAAAAACTTTTACAAACTCTGTTTGCTCTTGTTTTTATAAATGTGTCAAGCTAGCATTCAAGTTTTCAGCAAAGATTATAACTAACCATATTTGCAATAATTCTCAGGTCTCATGTTTACTCATATCAATAGCATAATCAACTAGAGAGCCATAACAATAAATCTCGGATGACAACACTTTCTCAAAACAATCATAATATGATATAACAAGATGGTATCTCGCTAGCCCTTTCTGAGACCGCAAAACATAAATGCAGAGCACCTTTAAAGATCAAGGACTGACTAGACATTGTAATTCATGGTAAAAGATATCCAATCATAGTCACACCCAATATAAATTAACAGTAATGAATGCAAATGACAGCGGTGCTCTCCAACTGGTGCTTTTTAATAAGAGGGTGATGACTCAACATAAAAGTAAATAGATAGGCCCTTCGCAGAGAGAAGCAGGGATTTGTAGAGGTGCCAGAGCTCGGTTTTAAAATAGAGGTGAATAACATTTTGAGCGGTATACTTTCATTGTCAACATAACAACCAAGAGATGGCGATATCTTCCATGCTACACACATTATAGGCGGTTCCCAAACAGAATGGTAAAGTTTATACTCCCCCTCCACCAACAAACATCAATCCATGGCTTGCTCGAAACAACGAGTGCCTCCAACATACATCAGGTCCCAGGGGGAGTTTTGTTTGCAATTATTTTGATTTAGTTTGCATAAAGCATGGCACTGGCATCCCGGTGACCAGCCCTTTATCTCGTGAGTGAGGAGCGGAGTCCACTCCTCTTGAGAATAACCCGCCTAACATGGAAGATACAGACAACCCTAGTTGATACATGAGCTATTTGAGCATACAAAACAGGATGATTATTTGAAGGTTTAGAGTTTGGCACATACAAATTTACTTGGAACGACAGGTAGATACCGCATATAGGAAGGTATAGTGGACTCATGTGGAATAACTTTGGGGTTTAAGGAGTTTGGATGCACAAGCAATATTCCCGCTTAGTACTGGTGAAGGCTAGCAAAAGACTGGGAAGCGACCAACTAGAGAGCAACAACAGCCATGTACATGCATTAAAATTAATAAACATTGGATGCAAGCATGAGTAGGATATAATCCACCATGAACATAAATATCGTGAAGGCTATGTTGATTTGTTCCAACTACATGCGTGAACATGTGCCAAGTCAAGTCACTTAAATCATTCAGAGGAGGATACCACCCTATCATACCACATCATAACCATTTTAATAGCATGTTGGCACACAAGGTAAATCATTATAACTCATAGCTAATCAAGCATGGCACAAGCAACTATGATCTCTATGTTGGGGAACGTTGCAGAAAACAAAAATTTTCCTACGGTTTCACCAAGATCCATCTAGGAGTTCATCTAGCAACGAGTGATTAGATGCATCTACGTACCTTGTAGATCGCGAGCGGAAGCGTTCAAAGAACGGGGATGATGTAGTCGAACACGACGTGATTCAAATCACCGATGATCTTAGCACCGAACGGACGGTGCCTCCGCGTTCAACACACGTACGAAACGGATGACGTCTCCTCCTTTCTTGATCCAGCAAGGGGGGAAGAGAGGTTGATGAAGCTCCAGCAACACGACGGCGTGGTGGTGGATGCAGGGCGTCACAGTAGCAGGGCTTCGCCTATACTGCGAGAGAGAGACGTAACGGGGAGAGAGGAAGCACCAAAGGCTGAGGTATGAAGTCCCTCCTCTCCCCCACTATATATAGGAGGGCCAAGGGGGGGTGGTGCGCAGCCTAGGAGATCTAATCTCCTAGGTGCGGCGGCCAGGGGAGGGTTTCCCTCCCCCCCAAGGCACCTCGGGGTGCCTTCCACCACTTGGACTCCTCCGTGGTGGAAACCCTAGGCGCATGGGCCTAGTAGGGCTGGTGCCCTTGGCCCATATAGGCCAAGGCGCACCCCCTACAGCCCATGTGGCCCCCCGGGACAGGTGGCCCCACCCGGTGGGCCCACGGGACCCCTCCGGTGGTCCCGGTACAATACCGATAACCCCGAAACTTGTCCCGATGGCCGAAACAGCACTTCCTATATATAATTCTTTACCTCCGGACCATTCCGGAACTCCTCGTGACGTCCGGGATCTCATCCGGGACTCCGAACAACATTCGGATTACTGCATATACATATCTTCATAACCCTAGCGTCACCGAACCTTAAGTGTGTAGACCCTACGGGTTCGGGAGACAAGCAGACATGACCGAGACGACTCTCCGGTCAATAACCAACAGCGGGATCTGGATACCCATGATGGCTCCCACATGCTCCACGATGATCTCATCGGATGAACCACGATGTCGAGGATTAATCAACCCCGTATACAATTCCCTTTGTCAATCGGTATGTTACTTGCCCGAGACTCGATCGTCGGTATCCCAATACCTTGTTCAATCTCGTTACCGGCAAGTCACTTTACTCGTACCGTAATGCATGATCCCGTGACCAACCACTTGGTCACCTTGAGCTCATAATGATGATGCATTACCGAGTGGGCCCAGTGATACCTCTCCGTTATATGGAGTGACAAATCCCAGTCTCGATCCGTGTCAACCCAACAGACACTTTCGGAGATACCTGTAATGCACCTTTATAGTCACCCAGTTACGTTGTGACGTTTGATACACCCAAAGCACTCCTACGGCATCCGGGAGTTACACGATCTCATGGTCAAAGGAAAAGATACTTGACATTGGAAAAGCTCTAGCAAACGAACTACACGATCTTTGTGCTATGCTTAGGATTGGGTCTTGTCCATCACATCATTCTCCTAATGATGTGATCCCGTTATCAATGACATCCAATGTCCATAGCCAGGAAATCATGACTATCTGTTGATCAACGAGCTAGTCAACTAGAGGCTTACTAGGGACATATTATGGTCTATGTATTCACACGTGTATTACGATTTCCGGATAATACAGTTATAGCATGAATAAAGACAATTATCATGAACAAAGAAATATAATAATAATGCTTTTATTATTGCCTCTAGGGCATATTTCCAACAGTCTCCCACTTGCACTAGAGTCAATAATCTAGTTACATTGTGATGAATCGAACACCCATGGAATTCTGGTGTTGATCATGTTTTGCCCTAGGGAGAGGTTTAGTCAACGGATCTGCTACATTCAGGTCCGTATGTACTTTACAAATCTCTATGTCTCCATTTTGAACATTTTCACGAATGGAGTTGAAGCGACGCTTGATGTGCCTTGTCTTCTTGTGAAACCTGGGCTCCTTGGCAAGTGCAATAGCTCCAGTGTTGTCACAAAAGAGTTTGATTGGCCCCGACGCATTGGGTATGACTCCTAGGTCGGTGATGAACTCCTTCACCCATATTGCTTCATGTGCTGCCTCCGAGGCTGCCATGTACTCCGCTTCACATGTAGATCCCGCCACGACGCTCTGTTTGCAGCTGCACTAGCTTACTGCTCCACCATTCAACATATACACGTATCCGGTTTGTGACTTAGAGTCATCCAGATCTGTGTCGAAGCCAGCATCGACGTAACCCTTTACGACGAGCTCTTCATCACCTCCATAAACGAGAAACATTTCCTTAGTCCTTTTCAGGTACTTCAGGATATTCTTGACCGCTGTCCAGTGTTCCTTGCCGGGATTACTTTGGTACCTTCCTACCAAACTTACGGCAAGGTTTACATCAGGTCTGGTACACAGCATGGCATACATAATAGAACCTATGGCTGATGCATAGGGGATGACGCTCATCTCTTCTATATCTTCTGCCGTGATCGGACATTGAGCTGAGCTCAATTTCATACCTTGTAACACAGGCAAGAACCCCTTCTTGGACTGATCCATTTTGAACTTCTTCAAAATCTTATCAAGGTATGTGCTTTGTGAAAGACCTATGAGGCGTCTTGATCTATCTCTATAGATCTTGATGCCTAATATATAAGCAGCTTCTCCAAGGTCCTTCATGGAAAAACTCTTATTCAAGTAGGCCTTGATGCTGTCCAAGAGTTCTATATCATTTCCCATCAAAAGTATGGCATCTACATATAGTATGAGAAATGCTACAGAGCTCCCACTCACTTTCTTGTAAACGCAGGCTTCTCCATAAGTCTGCGTAAACCCAAACGCTTTGATCATCTCATCAAAGCGAATGTTCCAACTCCGAGATGCTTGCACCAGCCCATAAATCGAGCATTGGAGCTTGCACACCTTGTCAGCATTCTTAGGATCGACAAAACCTTCTGGCTGCATCATATACAACTCTTCCTTAAGGAAACCATTAAGGAATGCCGTTTTGACGTCCATTTGCCATATCTCATAATCGTAGAATGCGGCAATTGCTAACATGATTCGGACGGACTTTAGCTTCGCTACCAGTGAGAAAGTCTCATCGTAGTCAATTCCTTGAACTTGTCGATAACCCTTAGCGACAAGTCGAGCTTTATAGATGGTCACATTACCATCCACGTCTGTCTTCTTCTTGAAGATCCATTTATTTTCTATGGCTCGCCGTTCAACGGGCAAGTCAGTCAAAGTCCATACTTTGTTTTCATACATGGATCCTATCTCGGATTTCATGGCTTCTATCCATTTGTCGGAATCCAGGCCTGCCATCGCTTCTTCATAGTTCGAAGGTTCACTGTTGTCTAACAACATGATTTCCAAGACAGGGTTGCCGTACCACTCTGGTGCGGAACGTGTCCTTGTGGACCTTCGAATTTCAGTAGGAGCTTGATCAGAAGTATCTTGATCATCATCAATAACTTCCTCTCTAGTCGGTGCAGGCGCCTCAGGAACATTTTCTTGAGTTGCGCCATTTTCCGGTTCAAGAGGTAATACTTCATCAAGTTCTACTTTCCTCCCACTTACTTCTTTCAAGAGAAACTCTTTCTCCAGAAAGGATCCATTCTTGGCAACAAAGATCTTGCCTTCAGATCTGAGGTAGAAGATATACCCAATGGTTTCTTTAGGGTATCCTATGAAGACGCATTTTTCCGATTTGGGTTCGAGCTTTTCAGGTTGAAGTTTCCTGACATAAGCATCGCATCCCCAAACTTCTAGAAATGACAGCTTAGGTTTCTTCCCAAACCATAATTCAAACGGTGTCGTCTCAACGGATTTCGACGGAGCCCTATTTAAAGTGAATGCGGCAGTCTCTAAAGCATAGCCCCAAAAAGATAACGGTAAATCGGTAAGAGACATCATAGATCGCACCATATCTAATAGAGTGCGATTACGACGTTCGGGCACACCATTACGCTGAGGTGTTCCAGGCGGCGTGAGTTGTGAAACTATTCCACATTTTCTTAAGTGTGTGCCAAATTCGTGACTCAAGTATTCTCCTCCACGATCTGATCGTAGAAACTTGATTTTCCTGTCACGTTGATTCTCAACTTCACTCTGAAATTCTTTGAACTTTTCAAAGGTTTCAGACTTGTGTTTCATTAAGTAGACATACCCATATCTACTTAAGTCATCAGTGAGGGTGAGAACATAACGATAGCCACCGCGAGCCTCAACACTCATTGGACCGCACACATCAGTATGTATGATTTCCAATAAGTTGGTTGCTCGCTCCATTGTTCCTGCGAATGGAGTCTTGGTCATTTTACCCATGAGGCATGGTTTGCACGTGTCAAATGATTCATAATCAAGAGACTCTAAAAGTCCATCTGCATGGAGCTTCTTCATGCGTTTGATACCTATGTGACCAAGGCGGCAGTGCCACAAGTATGTGGGACTATCATTATCAACTTTACATCTTTTGGTATTCACACTATGAATATGTGTAATATTACGTTCGAGATGCATAAAGAATAAACCATTGACCATCGGAGCATGACCATAAAACATATCTCTCATATAAATAGAACAACCATTATTCTCAGATTTAAATGAGTAGCCATCTCGTATTAAACGAGATCCCGATACAATATTCATGCTCAAACTTGGCACAAAATAACAATTATTGAGGTTTATAACTAATCCCGTAGGTAAATGTAGAGGTAGCGTGCCGACGGCGATCACATCGACCTTGGAACCATTCCCGACGCGCATCGTCACCTCGTCCTTTACCAGTCTCTGTTTATTCTGCAGCTCCTGCTATGAGTTACAAATATGAGCAACGGCACCGGTATCAAATACCCAGGAGTTACTACGAGTATTGGTAAGGTACACATCAATTACATGTATATCACATATACCTTTTGTTTTGCCGGCCTTCTTGTCCGCTAAGTATTTGGGGCAGTTCCGCTTCCAGTGACCCTTCCCTTTGCAATAAAAGCACTCTGTCTCAGGCTTGGGTCCACACTTTGACTTCTTCTTCCCAGCAGCTTGCTTGCCGGGCGCGGCAACTTCCTTGCCGTCCTTCTCAAAGTTCTTTTTACCCTTGCCCTTCTTGAACTTAGTGGTTTTATTGACCATCAACACTTGATGTTCCTTCTTGACTTCTACCTCTGCTGATTTCAGCATTGCAAATACTTCAGGAATGGTCTTTACCATCCCCTGCATATTGAAGTTCATCACAAAGCTCTTGTAGCTTGGTGGAAGCGACTGGAGGATTCTGTCAATGACCGCATCATCCGGGAGATTAACTCCCAGCTGAGTCAAGCGGTTATGTAACCCAGACATAGTGAGTATGTGCTCACTGACAGAACTATTTTCCTCCATCTTACAGCTGAAGAATTTGTCGGAGACTTCATATCTCTTGACCCGGGCATGAGCTTGGAAAACCATTTTCAGCTCTTCGAACATCTCATATGCTCCATGTCTCTCAAAACGCTTTTGGAGCCCCGGTTCTAAGCTGTAAAGCATGCCACACTGAACGAGGGAGTAGTCATCAGTACGTGTCTGCCAAGCGTTCATAACGTCTTGGTTCTGTGGGACGGGAGCTTCACCTAGCGGTGCTTGTAGGACATAATCTTTCTTGGCAGCTATGAGGATGATCCTCAGGTTCCGGACCCAGTCCGTATAGTTGCTGCCATCGTCTTTCAGCTTGGTTTTCTCTAGGAACGCGTTGAAATTGAATACAACGTTGGCCATTTGATCTACAAGACATATTGTAAAGATTTTAGACTAAGTTCATGATAATTAAGTTCATCTAATCAAATTATTAATGAACTCCCACTTAGATAGACATCCCTCTTCTAGTCATCTAAGTATAACATGATCCGAGTTGGCTAGGCCGTGTCCGATCATCACGTGACACGTACTAGTCAACGTCGGTGAACATCTTCATGTTGATCGTATCTTCTATACGACTCATGCTCGACCTTTCGGTCTTCTGTGTTCCGAGGCCATGTCTATGCACATGCTAGGCTCGTCAAGTCAACCTAAGTGTATTGCGTGTGTAAATCTGTCTTACACCCGTTGTATGTGAACGTAAGGATCTATCACACCCGATCATCACGTGGTGCTTCGAAACGACGAACTGTAGCAACGGTGCACAGTTAGGGGGAACACTTTCTTGAAATTATTATGAGGGATCATCTTATTTACTATCGTCGTTCTAAGCAAACAAGATGCAAAACATGATAAACATCACATGCAATCAAATAATAATAGTGACATGATATGGCCAATATCACATAGCTCCTTTGATCTCCATCTTGGGGCTCCATGATCATCCTGTCACCGTCATACTCATCGACATGTAAGTTGTGATTCCTATTACAATAGCATGAACATCTCATACATCACATATAGATCATTCATCATTCATCACAACTTTGGCCATATCACATCACATAGCATACCCTGCAAAAACAAGTTAGACGTTCTCTAATTGTTGTTTGCATGTTTTACGTGGCTGCTATGGGTTTCTAGCAAGAACGTTTCTTACCTACGCAAAGACCACAACGTGATATGCCAATTGCTATTTACCCTTCATAAGGACCCTTTTCATCGAATCCGATCCGACTAAAGTAGGAGAGACAGACACCCGCTAGCCACCTTATGCAACTAGTGCATGTCAGTCGGTGGAACCTGTCTCACGTAAGAGTACGTGTAAGGTCGGTCCGGGCCGCTTCATCCCATGATGCCGCCGAATCAAGATAAGACTAGTAACGGAAAGCATATTGAACAAAATCAACGCCCACAACTACTTTGTGTTCTACTCGTGCAAGAGAACTACGCATAGACCTAGCTCATGATGCCACTGTTGGGGAGCGTTGCAGAAAACAAAAATTTTCCTACGGTTTCACCAAGATCCATCTAGGAGTTCATCTAGCAACGAGTGATTAGATGCATCTATGTACCATGTAGATCGCGAGCGGAAGCGTTCAAAGAACGGGGATGATGTAGTCGAACACGACGTGATTCAAATCACCGATGATCTTAGCACCGAACGGACGGTGCCTCCGCGTTCAACACACGTACGGAACGGATGACGTCTCCTCCTTTCTTGATCCAGCAAGGGGGGAAGAGAGGTTGATGAAGATCCAGCAACACGACGGCGTGGTGGTGGATGCAGGGCGTCACAGTAGCAGGGCTTCGCCTATACTGCGAGAGAGAGACGTAACGGGGAGAGAGGAAGCACCAAAGGCTGAGGTATGAAGTCCCTCCTCTCCCCCACTATATATAGGAGGGCCAAGGGGGGGTGGTGCGCAGCCTAGGAGATCTAATCTCCTAGGTGCGGCGGCCAGGGGAGGGTTTCCCTCCCCCCCAAGGCACCTCGGGGTGCCTTCCACCACTTGGACTCCTCCGTGGTAGAAACCCTAGGCGCATGGGCCTAGTAGGGCTGGTGCCCTTGGCCCATATAGGCCAAGGCGCACCCCCTACAGCCCATGTGGCCCCCCGGGACAGGTGGCCCCACCCGGTGGGCCCACGGGACCCCTCCGGTGGTCCCGGTACAATACCGATAACCCCGAAACTTGTCCCGATGGCCGAAACAGCACTTCCTATATATAATTCTTTACCTCCGGACCATTCCGGAACTCCTCGTGATGTCTGGGATCTCATCCGGGACTCCGAACAACATTCGGATTACTGCATATACATATCTTCATAACCCTAGCGTCACCGAACCTTAAGTGTGTAGACCCTACGGGTTCGGGAGACAAGCAGACATGACCGAGACGACTCTCCGGTCAATAACCAACAGCGGGATCTGGATACCCATGATGGCTCCCACATGCTCCACGATGATCTCATCGGATGAACCACGATGTCGAGGATTAATCAACCCCGTATACAATTCCCTTTGTCAATCGGTATGTTACTTGCCCGAGACTCGATCGTCGGTATCCCAATACCTTGTTCAATCTCGTTACCGGCAAGTCACTTTACTCGTACCGTAATGCATGATCCCGTGACCAACCACTTGGTCACCTTGAGCTCATAATGATGATGCATTACCGAGTGGGCCCAGTGATACCTCTCCGTTATATGGAGTGACAAATCCCAGTCTCGATCCGTGTCAACCCAACAGACACTTTCGGAGATACCTGTAATGCACCTTTATAGTCACCCAGTTACGTTGTGACGTTTGATACACCCAAAGCACTCCTACGGCATCTGGGAGTTACACGATCTCATGGTCAAAGGAAAAGATACTTGACATTGGAAAAGCCCTAGCAAACGAACTACACGATCTTTGTGCTATGCTTAGGATTGGGTCTTGTCCATCACATCATTCTCCTAATGATGTGATCCCGTTATCAATGACATCCAATGTCCATAGCCAGGAAATCATGACTATCTGTTGATCAACGAGCTAGTCAACTAGAGGCTTACTAGGGACATATTATGGTCTATGTATTCACACGTGTATTACGATTTCCGGATAATACAGTTATAGCATGAATAAAGACAATTATCATGAACAAAGAAATATAATAATAATGCTTTTATTATTGCCTCTAGGGCATATTTCCAACACTCTAATTGTCATTGCAAACATGTTTATTCATAACAAGTTGAATCAAGAACGATGAACTCATCATATTTAGAAAAACAAAAGAGGTCGAGTTCATACCAGCTTTTCTCATCTCATTCAGTCCATCATATATCATCATAATTGCCTTTCACTTGCACGACCGAACGATGTGAATAATAATAAGAGTGCACGTGCATTGGACTAAGCTGGAATCTGCGAGCATTCAATAAACAGGAGAAGACCAGGCAATATGGGCTCTTTTGTTAGATAAACAATAATGCATATAAGAGCCACTTCAACAATTTAATCATGGTCTTCTCCTACTGACCGCCAAAGAAAAGAAAAGAAATAAAACTATTTACACAGGAAAGCTCCCAACAAGCAAAAGAAGAACAGGAAATATTTTTGGGTTTTCTTTTTAATTACTACTACAAGCATGGAAAGTAAATTAATTAAAAGCTACAACTATTTTTTTTGGTTTTTCTTAAGGTTTATTAAACACACAAGAAGAAAGCATAAAAGGAAATAAACTAGCATGGATAATACAATGAAAAAGTATGAGCACCGACATCTAGCAATGAGTGTGTGTGAACATAAATGTAATATCGGTGAGAAATACGTACTCCCCCAAGCTTAGGCTTTTGGCCTAAGTTGGTCTATGGCCACGACTGGCCAGGCTGATATCCATAATAATAGTTGGGGTCATACTGCGATAAGGAAGAAGAAGGCTCCGATTGCCACTGGCTGGCAATCATCTCTGGGTCCCACTGATAGTTAGACTGTCGTGAAGGATCAAATTGTGGTTCCGGTTCTGGCTCCTCGGCTGGTGCAGGGTTCCGGTAGGCGTGGATAGCCGTCAACGGAACAAGGTACTTGCCTACAGTCAAATCAAACAAAGAAGGAGCAGGCAAGGTAATGGTCTCAAGATGATGTTTATTAAAGAACAATTGATATTTAAGCTCTCCTGCCCTATTCTTAACAATAAAATCATGTGCCACCATACTTTTATAATCTAAATAAACACGAGGTAGCACTTTTTCTTCCTTCTCAGCATGCCTAATAGGAATGTTAAAATGTGCAGCTAGGCGTGTAGCATAGATGCCTCCAAAGATGGGACCCTTAGTACGGTTCATACTTAACCGTCTAGCAATAATGCCGCCCATACTAAAAGTTTTATCACTGTATAAACCTTGGAGCAAAATAATAATATCAGGGATACTAAGGTTTCCATAGTTTCCGCGTCCAATTAAGCAACGACTAGCAAATAATGCAAAGTAACGTAAAACAGGAAAATGTATGCTAGTGATTCGTGCATCGAAAACCTCCCTAGTTTCCCCTACAGTGATAGTATTAATAAATCCCTCCACATCATCATGATGTGGTTCTACTGTCTTGCCCCCAAAAGGGACTAAACAAATCCGACAAAAATCATAAAGTGACATCTCCTTATGCTCATCATATAAATGAAACTCCACCGTAGGTGGTGAGTTCCTAGAATGAAAATGAAAGTTTTGCACAAAGGTATTTGTGAGTAAGAGATACTGATCGCATTGGTCGTGGAGGAAAGCGGTGAGGCCTACATTATGAGCCAACTCATGAAAATCTTCATAAATCCCGGCTGCTCTCAAGAAATCCTCGGAGGGCCATTCACACGCCCGAACCTCCGTGGTACGCGGCAAATTATACTTAGGCTTCGGTGCCTTCTCCTTCGAGCTTTGGCTCGATGAGCCCCTCAATAATCTCCTCATCATTTTCTGAAAAATTCTGAAATTTTCAGTATCTTCAAAATAAAAGTGAACCAAACTCAATAATATTGATAGCAACTACTCCTACAAGTGCCTAGGGCCTATATCATGCATCAAAACTACTTGGAACCATATAAATTTGACATGCAAGCTCAAGAACAGGGTCACCTAAGAAACACAAATTTGCAATGAATAAAGCACTAGAACAAAAACTAGTTGGACCAATGGAGGAGTCACATACCAAGGAACAATCTCCCCAAGTAGTTTTGTGAGAGGTGCTTTGAGCAAGGAGATCAAAAATGGCAGCAAAACGAGCTGGAACTCGTGCTTGAGTTGGTTTTTCGTGTTTGTGGGAGGAGGAAGAAGAAGATGGGTGCAGGAATAAGTGGAGGAGGGCCACCGTGGGCCCACAAGGCAGGGGGCGCGCCCTCCACCCTCGTGGCAAGGTGGTTGGCCCCCCTGGTGTGTTCTTTGTTCCATAAATCCTCAAATATTCTATAAAAAATCATATTTAATTTTCAGGGCATTTGGAGAACTTTTATTTTCGAGGTATTTTTGTATTGCATGGATAATCAGATAATAGACAGAAAATTATTTATTTTTATTTTATTTCAACTAAAGAACATGTCAGGACCCCGATTCCAAGTCACATCGATCTAGCAGGTAACACCTCATATCACTTTGCGGCCTCACGCACGGTATCCCACGGGTGTCGCCTTACCATGGCCCGGGACCGTTTGCGCCTTTTGGCTCACGTATATGATAGTGTCTCTAGCATCCATATGACAGAGAACCCGGGCCGACATGGCTAGTCGTGAACCCAAAGCGGCACAGACCTATGGAGACAGGCATACATGAATCACATCGAACATGTCGGTCATCAGCGAGTGATTCCGGGCTGTAGCACTGGGCTAACAGGACTCCGGGGAACCCGGGATGTAGCAGGCTAGGCAGGACTCCGGATATCACCGCGTGACATTTCCCCAAAGGGACAGACATAGGAACGAAGTGAAACACATGCCGGCCAGTCAAGTGTCCTGAGCAGTAGTGCTGGGCTAGCAGGACTCCGGTGAACCGAGCTGTAGCGGACTACTATGGCTCGAGGAACACTAGACTACATTTCCCCATAAGAAGGGCTGCCAAGGATAAACAACTAGATTGTCAGATCCCACTCATACCAAGCATTTCAATCATACACACAATATGCCCGATATGAGTACATACAACATGGCATCACAACAAAACTCTACAACTCAAGTACTTTATTTAAAAGCTCCAGAGAGCCATACATAACAAGTTCATACAGACAGGGGTCACATGACCCGACACTCAAGTCATACAATCATACAAGCACATGCGGAAGCAACTAGTCTGAGTACAGACTCTAGAAAGAAAGAAGGCTTCTCGAAGCATGTCTATCTACATAGGGCCCTCCATGGCCAGGATCACCACCTGGGTGGCTAGTCACTCGTCGACGTCAAGGTCTACGTAGAACCCATCGGAGGGGGCAGTGTTGTCGTCTGAAAACAGTAATTAAGAAAACATGAGTACAAAGGTACTCAGCAAGTCTTACATCAGAACCTACTATACATGCTTATTTTCAAGAAGGTGGTGGGGTTAATGCAGCAAGCCAGCTTTGACTCTTGGCTAAGCTATCCTACGGAACTCCACCAGTAAAATAGTTTTTGCACACGAGTCCACTACTCACCAACACAATACTCCACCGTGGATCCTCCCTCGTCATCCTACGAGAGGCCCATCCTCGGTACTCACACTTATCTTGAGTCTTTTAGTAGTATCCATTAACTTGTCTATGAACTGTATAGGCAACCAAGTAGTCCTTTACCGTGGACGCGGCTATTCAAATAGTTTTATACCCTGCAGGGGTGTACTTCTTCATACACGCTTTCACCACTTACCGCCGTTTACACGACATGTACTCGGCAACCTTCAAGCGGAAGCCCAGCGAGGGTGTCGGCCACGGCCTACCTAAACACTTAAGTCTCTAGTCCAGGTTTATTGCCTATCCAGGTTCCATCCGCAGGGAGTCCGGCCGAGGTTTCCACATACGGCCCCGAACGATGTGAACAGGGTTCCCGAGACACCAAACGGGTGACTCGGTACACCATGCCACGGTGTATCTACCGCAACATAGCCCACCCCTAGGGTTAGCGCTACGCACGGCCGCCAACACATAACCTACAAACACCAGAAACTATTTGCAACTCCTGGACAGAGTACTAGGGTGATTAAGAAGCCGAGAGGGTCAATTAAGGATCCCAATGCATGGTAGTAGCTGAATCTTAAATCACACATACAGATCTCAGTTCTTAGGGACGATCTCAATGAAACAACCCACCATGTACTCCTACATGGCCTCTCATCGATACCTTTACCAAAACATGTTCAACACGTCCCTCATATTACCGACATAAGCATTTCACTCTAGCCCATCACCCAGATGAACCAGACCTGACACAACTCTAAGCATAGCAGGCATAGCAAGGTAGGAATCACATACATGGCTCAATCAACTCCTACACATGCTAGTGGGTTTCATCTAGTTACTGTGGCAATGACAGGTCATGCAGAGGATAAGGGTTCAACTACCGTAGCACACAGCAGTTTGAATCGCGTTGTCTTAATGCAGTAAACAAGAGCAGAAGCAAGAACATGGGTTTGTATCGGAATGATCAATGGGTTGCTTGCTTGATGGAGTGGTAGTGGGATACTGCCCTTCAGTTGGATACTCGTGAATATCCTTGGAGGCAGAACCTACCACGATGAACACATCGGAACACAATCAACACATGACGATATGCAACAATATGATGCATGCTATGATATGGCAATATGAATGTGTCTTGGCCTAAGGCAAGCTATAACAGAAAGGAATGTGCTTATTTGAATCAAAGATTCAATTATTAGCTTATTAAACATGGCTTTAATAGTGCATTTCCTTATTCTGCTTAAACAACAAGGTAAACTTGTTTTGTCATGCATTAAACCATTACAGATGGATAGATTGAATTTTTCTAATCATTTTTCATATATAAATCTTTGCATTTGGAGCTATGGTTGATTTTCTATGATTTTTAGAAGTTTTGACTATTTTCTGGAATTTCCTAAATAAAAATAAATCCAGAAAATGCATTACTGCGTCAGCATTGCGTCATGCTGACCTCAGCAGGTCAAAGGCGCCAGCCCAGGTCAAACCTGACTGGTGGGCCCCTTCTGTCAGCCTCTCAGCTAATTAACAGGAATAGATTAACACTAATTAGCTGTCAGTGGGGCCTGGGCCCACATGTCAGTGACTGTTTTAATTAAAATTAGTTAAAACTAATCCTAGATTAGTTAGCAGACCAGCCCCACCTGTCATAGACTCAGGGGGGTCTACCTAGGCCCACCCAGGAGTCAAACTGGGTCAAACTCCTGGTCGGCGGGGCTAATCCCGCCGGCGTTGAGCCGCCGGCGAGGCCGAGACGGCGGAGGGATTCAGATTTGGTCCCCCGGTGACCAAATCGACGGCGGAGACGTGCTACGCGTAGCTGGGGCTCGCGCGCATCTAGTGGGGCAAGTGGGAGGAGCTGGGGTGGCGCGAGCTCGCCGGAATCGAGCTCGTGGCGGCGGCCGGAGTTCGGGCGGGGTTGGTTTCGAGGCTACGGTGCACGGGAGAAGGAGCTAGTGGTGGCTACGGGTTCCTGGTGCTGCGCTGAGCTCAACGGTGGGCTTGGCTTCGAGCCACTTTGGCTCTGGCCACGACGGCGCCATGGCCGGCGGCGGGGAGCTCTCGGGTGCGGTGGAGGTGGGGGCTACAGGGGCCAAACGAGCACGGGAGCTAGGGGAAAAGGAAGAGGAGCTCACAGCGGGGTCGAAGAGGGGGTCAGCGAGCTCGGGGAGGTCCTTGCGGCGGCGAATTGACCGGAGATGGCTCGGGTGCCCGAGGTTGAAGACGAGGGCGAAGACGGCGTTCGGCGGCGGTTGGAGTCGCGTGGGTCGGCGGGGAGGTGCAGGGCGACGTGGCGGAGCTATTGGGCTCGTCGGAGGGGCGAGGGGGTGGCTCTGGCGTCGTCTACGGCGAACGGCGGCGAGGAACGCGCTCGGGCATCACGGGAGAGAGTGAGGGAGACGAGGGGGAGAGTGAGCGAGGATGAGAGGGGGACGTGGGGGTCGCGTGGCATCCCTGGACGTCTCCAGGACGTCGGCAGAAGCAGGAGGTGGCCGGCGTGTGGCCGCGGGCGCCGGCCACGCGCTCCGCGTCCTCCTGGCGGGAGGTGGACGATGACTGGCAAGCCAGTCGGCTGGGCCGAGCCAGGTGGCTGGGCCAGCACAGGTAAGGCCCAGGTGGGCTCCCTCTCTCTCTTTTTTTGATCTGTTTCTGTTTTTTTCTATTTAACTGCAACTGTTGGGCTTTAATTAAAATACTAAAACGTTTACAAAAATCCTGAAAATAATTGTGGGCTCTGTTTAGAATATTTCCAACAGCAAACATCTATTTCCAGAATTATTTGAGCATTTAAATTATTTTATAGCATTTAAATGCCCAAATTCAAATACTTATGATTTAATTCAATGACCTTCTGTTGACCTAGAAAATTGTGCACCAATTTTGCCAGAGGTTCTAACCCAAGACAAAGAGGGTGAACTTTTTAGAAGGGCATTTCAGGTTCATTCAAAATAATTTTAGTAAACCCTAGTTGTTTCCAGGGGGTGTTGGGGGTTTCTGCCTTCCCCATTTCAAATTTAAGAGAAATTTAAACATGATGCACACTCTAATGCTTGAACTAGCTAGGGTGTGACAACTCACCCCCACTCAAAAGAATCTCGTCCCGAGATTTAGGATCCTCTGGAAAGAAGGTGGGGTACTCGAGTCGAAGACGATCCTCCCTTTCCCAAGTGGCTTCTTTCTCGGAATGGTGTGACCATTAAACCTTGAGAAACATGATATTCTGACGTCGAGTGGTACGCTCGGCTTGATCAAGGATACGAACGGGATATTCCCGATATGAGAGGTTATCTTGTAGATCAAGCGTTTTGTGGTCCACTCCACGGATAGGATCCCCGAAGCAACGCCTGAGTTGTGAAACGTGGAAGACATCGTGAACTCTGGAAAGATGCGGAGGTAGTTCCAATTGGTAGGCAACTTCTCCTCGTTTGGCAAGAATGCGAAAGGGTCCAATGTAACGAGGAGCCAATTTGCCTTTGATACCGAAACGATGGGTTCCCTTTAACGGGGTAACCCGAAGGTAAGCCTTCTCGTCGACTTCATAAGTCATAGGCTTATGTTTACGATCATATTGACTCTTTTGACGAGATTGGGCTGTTTTCAATTTCTCACGAATAACGTGAACCTGCTCTTCTGCTTCCTGAATCATATCCAGGCCAAAGAGTTGTCTTTCCCAGGTTTCTGACTAGTTAAGAGGCGTTCGACATTTTCGTCCATAAAGAACTTTGAAAGGAGCCTTGCCCAAGCTGGCTTGATAACTATTGTTATAAGCAAACTCCGCGAATGGAAGGCCTTTCTCCCAACTCATTCCGAACGAGATGACAGAAGCTCGGATCATACCTTCCAGAATTTGATTGACTCGCTCTACCTGACCACTTGATTGAGGATGGAAGGCGGTACTAAAAGAGAGACGAGTTCCCATAGCATTTTGGAAACTTTCCCAAAATCGAGAGGTGAAGAGACTCCGACGGTCTGAGTTAATTTCCAACGGAACACCATGAAGAGACACTATTCGGGAGATGTATAAATCAGCTAGCTAGCTAGCGGTGATACTCTCACGAACAGGTAGAAAATGGGCTACTTTGGAAAGTCGGTCGATCACGACGAAGATGGCATTATTCCCTCTCTTGGTCCTGGGAAACCCAGTGATGAAATCCATACTGATTTTATCCCATTTCCACTCGGGAATAGCCAAAGGTTGAAGGGTGCCAGCAGGCCATTGATGCTCTGCTTTAACACGACGACAAATGTCGCAATTAGCAATGTATTAAGCGATTTCTCTCTTCATCCTAGTCCACCAAAACCTCTGGCGTAGGTCTTGATACATTTTAGTACTACCGGGATGAATGGTGAGAGGGGATTCATGAGCTTCCTTAAGGATCAACTGGTGTAGATGTTGTTTCTTGGGAACCACCAAACGGGTCTCGAAGAAGACAGCACCTCGCTCATCCATGGAGAAACATTTAGCAACTCCGCTAGCGATGTTTTCCTTAATTCGGGATATGCCCTTATCATACCACTGGGCGGTTATGATTTGATCCATAAGGTTAGGTTTCGCTACCAGGGTGGATAGAAAACCTCGAGGAACAATGTGAAGATTAACCTTACGAAATTCCTCATGGAGATGTGGTTGACTTTGTTGTAACATCAGGTTGTCACAATAGGACTTACGGCTTAGCGCATCAGCCATGACATTGGCTTTGCCCGGGGTGTAAGTTATTCCTAAGTCGTAATCCGAGATCAACCCAACCCAACGTCTTTGCCTGAGATTCAAATCTGGTTGGGTGAAGATATATTTCAAACTTTGGTGATCGGTGAAGATCTCGCAACGATTACCGAGAAGGTAATGTCGCCAAGTTTTAAGTGCATGGACTACAGCTGCAAGCTCTAGATCATGTGTGGGATAATTTTCATCATGTGGGTGTAATTGCCATGAAGCATAGGCAATTACCTGACGATCTTGCATGAGTATGCAACCTAGTCCTTGTCGCGAGGCGTCGCAATAGATAATAAAGTCCTTGGAGAAATCTGGTGGTACCAGTATGGGAGCAGATGTCAGGCGTCTTTTCAGTTCCTGAAAACTGAACTCGCACTGTGGAGTCCACTCGAACTTTTTATCTTTCTTGAGGAGTTCAGTTAGAGGTTTAGCAACCTTGGAGAAATTCTCAACGAAGCGGCGACAATAGCTCCCTAAGCCAAGGAAGCTCCGAACTTGCTTAACCGTCTCAGGTGGAGTCCAATCAAGGACGGCTTGAACTCGCTCGGGATTGACAGCAATACCCTTACCAGAGATTACATGGCCTAGATAGGTCACTTCTGGCAACCAAAATTCACACTTGGAGAATTTGGCATAAAGGCGATGCTCTCGGAGTTTCATCAATACCAGCCTTAGATGTTCGGCATGTTCCTCTTCGTTCTTGGAGTAGATGAGTATGTCATCGAGGTATACTACGACGAATTTATCCAAGTACTCCATGAAAACCGAGTTCATTAACCGGGAGAAGGTGGCTGGGGCATTGGTTAAACTGTAGGACATAGCGGTGTACTCGTATTGGCCATAACGAGTAACAAAGGCCGTTTTGGGAATGTCCCCGTTTCTGATTTTGATTTGATGGTAGCCCAACCTCAAATCCATCTTGGAGAAGACTGAGGATCCAACGAGCTGATCATACAGATCGTTGATCCTAGGAAGCGGGTATTTGTTCTTGATGGTGACCAAATTGACAGGTCGATAATCCACAACCATTCGATCCGTTCCATCCTTCTTCTTGACGAAGAGGACGGGGCAAGCCCAAGGAGAGGAACTAGGATGGATGAAACCCTTTTTCAAGGACTCATCGAGTTGGTTCTTAAGCTCGGCTAGTTCTAAGGGTGCCATCTTGTAGGGTCTTCTAGAAATTGGAACGGTTCCTGGAACAAGGTCTATCACAAACTCAACATCCCTGTCAGGTGGAACACCTGGCAGTTCTTCTGGAAAGACATCCGGAAAGTCTCGGACTACCGGAACAGCCTCAAGGTCTGGAAGGGGGTTGGCATTTAAGGAGTAAAGCTGGCACTTGGCCACTCGAGTTAAGACATTGACTGTCTTGCCCGATGGGTGAGTAAGTTGAACGGTTCTAGTGGCACAATCAATCTTAGCATAATGAGCTGACATCCAGTCCATACCCAAGATGATGTTTATGTCCGAGGACTTGAGAGCTATTAAGGATGCAAGGAAGACAAGTATATCGACAAGAATTTCGTTCCCATGGCTTACTCTAGAAGTTTGCCATTTGGAACCCGGAGTTTGAATTACCATGGAAGTGGGCATGTCACAGAATGTCATGTTATGCAATCGAGCATAGTTCTCGGATATGAATGAATGAGATGCTCTAGTATCGAAAAGAACAGATGCCGGATGGCAGTTAACAAGGAGCGTACCAAGGACGACGTTAGGATCCTCATGAGCCTCCTCAGCTGAAACATAGTTGACATGGCCACGGGCAGTGGTGACCGGCTTGGCGTAGAATGTCTTTCCCGCGGGCTTACCACGGCCAACAGACTTTCCATTTTGGATGGGGTTGTTGTTCTGGGGACACACTCGGCTATAGTGACCCGGCTCTCCACACTTAAAGCATGTCACCACATTGGGGCGTGGAGCAGCATTAGCAGCGGGGCCACCATAGGGCTTGGGCGGTGCAAATTGCTGGTTGGGACGAGGCGCCTCAAAGGATGGCCTCGGGATGAACCTGGGTGGCAGTGCCGTGCTTGGGATCCACACCCGGCGCTTCTGAGCTCCAGAGCCGGATGAAGAGCCAAAATCACGGGAGTGCTTGCATGAAGCGTCATAATCAGTCTGGCCTGTCTCAGCACTGATGGCTTTATTGACCAACTTCTGAAAGAATGTGCACTCGTGCAGACGGAGATCGCGGCGAAGCTCAGGGCTAAGTCCCTTGCGGAACCTTGCCTGCTTCTTAGCGTCAGTAGATACCTCTTCAGGGGCATAACGTGCCAGATTCCCAAATTCACGACTATAAGCATCCACAGTCAGTCTTCCTTGGGTGAAGTTGCAGAACTCCTCCCTCTTGCGATCCATGAGACCTTCCGGAATGTGATGCTCACGGAAAGCCTCACTGAATTCAGCCCAAGTAGTAATTTGGCCGACCGGGCGCATAGCTTCAAAATTCTCCCACCAGAGGCTAGCAGGGCCTTCGAGGTGATAGGCAGCATAAGTAACCTTGTCGGCTTCGGCTACGTTGGCAGAACGTAGCTTGTGAGTGATGCTACGAAGCCAGTCATCCGCGTCGAGTGGTTCGACGGAATGGTTAAACTTTGGTGGGTACAGCTTGATGAAGTCATTGACTGACACCAAGTCATTTCGCGGATGACGTGCAGTGTTCTGTTCAATCCGCTCTAGCAGGCGGTTAGTCTCACACTTGTTTCTTTCCGCCTCCAGCATCACTTCGGCTAGAGAAGGCGGGTGAGGTAGATTTTCACCCCTAGCTGCACTGGCTTCCCCCTGCTCCAAGGCAGCAGGGTTGCTGCGGGTGTTGACCATCCTGTCATTTCGAGGTGGACGACGACTAGCAAGCCAGTCGGCTGGGCCGAGCCAGGTGGCTGGGCCAGCACAGGTAAGGCCCAGGTGGGCTCCCTCTCTCTCTTTTTTTGATCTGTTTCTGTTTTTTTCTATTTAACTACAACTGTTGGGCTTTAATTAAAATACTAAAACGTTTACAAAAATCCTGAAAATAATTGTGGGCTCTGTTTAGAATATTTCCAACAGCAAACATTTATTTCCAGAATTATTTGAGCATTTAAATTATTTTATAGCATTTAAATGCCCAAATTCAAATACTTATGATTTAATTCAATGACCTTCTGTTGACCTAGAAAATTGTGCACCAATTTTGCCAGAGGTTCTAACCCAAGACAAAGATGGTGAACTTTTTAGAAGGGCATTTCAGGTTCATTGAAAATAATTTTAGTAAACCCTAGTTGTTTCCAGGGGGTGTAGGGGGTTTCTGCCTTCCCCATTTCAAATTTAAGAGAAATTTAAACATGATGCACACTCTAATGCTTGAACTAGCTAGGGTGTGGCAGAACAGAAAGTATAGAGAGGGTACAGAAGGTTGTGCTTCTAGTTTCATCCATCTCATGCTCGTCAAAAGGAATCCACTAACAAGGTTGATCAAGTCTTGTTAACAAACTCATTCCGATTAACATGAAACCGGAGAAATTTTGAATAACACTAGGTTACCTCAATGGGGATATGCACATCCCCAATAATAAGTATATCATATTTCTTCTTGACAGTAGGAAGAGGAAATTCAAAACCTCCAAATATAATCGATGGAATTTTTACGATAGAATTGATACTATGAACTTGAGGTTGTTTCCCCGAAAAGTGTACCGTATGCTCATTACCATTAACATGAAAAGTGGCATTGCCTTTGTTGCAATCAATAACAGCCCCTGCAGTATTAAGAAAAGGTCTTCCAAGAATAATAGACGTACTATCGTCCTCGGGAATATCAAGAATAACAAAGTCCGTTAAAATAGTAACATTTGCAACTACAACAGGCACATCCTCACAAATACCGACAGGATAGTAGTTGATTTATCAGCCATTTGCAAAGATATTTCAGTAGGTGTCAACTTATTCAAGCCAAGTCTACGATATAAACAGAGAGGCATAACACTAACACCGGCTCCAAGATCACATAAAGTAGTTTTAACATAGTTTCTTTTAATGGAGCATGGTATAGTAGGTTGGATCTCCAAGTTTCTTTGGTATTCCACCCTTAAAAGTATAATTAGCAAGCATGGTGGAAATTTCAGCTTCTGTTATCTTTCTTTTATTTGTAATAATATCTTTCATGTACTTAGCATAAGGATTCATTTTGAGCATATCAGTCAATCACATAGGCAAAAAGATAGGTCTAATCATTTCAGCAAAGCGCTCAAAATCCTCATCATCCTTTTTCTTGGATGGTTTGGGAGGAAAAGGCTTGGGTTTTTGAACCTAAGGCTCTCTTTCTTTACCATGTTTCCTAGCAACAAAGTCTTTCTTATCATAACGTTGATTCTTTGATTGTGGGTTATCAAGATCAACAGCAGGTTTTCTACATCATTATCACTGGTAGGTTGAGCATGATTATGAACATTATCAGTAACATTTTCATTAGGTTCATTTTCATTGCCAGATTGTATTTCAGCATCAGACATAGAGATATCATTTGGATTATCAGGTGGTTCAGCAATAGGTTCACTAGAAGTTTGCACAGTTCTATCATTTTTCTTTTTCTTCTTTTTAGAAGAACTAGGTGCATCAATATTATTTCTCTGAGAATCTTGCTCAATTCTCTTAGGGTCATTCTACCAGTTCTAGTAGCCACTTTAACAGCATGATCATTTTTCTTACTATTCATCTCATTGAGCAATTCTTTTTGAGCTTTAAGTACTTGTTCTACTTGAGTGGTAACCATAGAAGCATGTTTGCTAACAAGTTTAAGTTCACCTCTAATATTAGCCATATAATCACCCAAGTATTTAATCATATCAGCATCTTGTTTTAATTGTCTACCAAAATAAGCATTGAAGTCTTCTTGCTTAAACATAAAATTATCAAACTCATCCAATCATTGACTAGCAATTTTAGTAGGAGGGATTTCAGCTTTATCATATCTATAGAGAGAATTTACCTTTACTACCTGTGTCGGGTTACCGAGGTCTGGAGGTTCTTCAATAAATAAAGGATTAAGATCATATGTTTCTTCAATAGGCGGCAAATTAAGACCATGTATTTCTTCAATAGGAGGTAAATTCTTAACATCTTCAGCTTTAATACCCTTTTCTTTCATAGATTTCTTTGCCTCTTGCATATCTTCGGGACTGAGAAATAGAACACCTCTCTTCTTCGGAGTTGGTTTAGGAATAGGATCATCAATAGGAGCAGGAGCTGGCTCAGGAGGTGCCCAATTATTTTCATTTGTCAACATATTATTCAATAAGATTTCAGCTTCATCTGTTGTTCTTTCCCCGAAAAGAGAACCAGCACAACTATCCAGGTAATCTCTGGAAGCATCGGTTAGTCCATTAGAAAAGATATCAAGTATTTCATTTTTCTTAAGAGGATGAGCATGCAAAGCATTAAGTAACTTGAGAAGCCTCCCCCAAGCTTGTGGGAGACTCTCTTCTTTAATTTGCACTAAGTTGTATATTTCCTTTAAAGCAGCTTGTTTCTTTGGAGTAGGGAAATATTTAGCAGAGAAGTAGTAAATCATATCCCGGGGACTACACACACAACCAGGATCAAGAGAATTAAACCATATCTTAGCATCACCCTTTAATGAGAACAGAAATATTTTAAGGATATAAAAGTAGCAAGATCTCTCATCATTAGTGAACAGGGTGGCTATATCACTTAATTTAGTAAGATGTGCCACAACAGTATCAGATTCATAGCCATGAAAAGCATCAGATTCAACCGAAGTAATTATATCAGGATCACCAGAGAATTCATAATCCTTATCAGCAACACAGATAGGTGAAGTAGAAAAAGCAGGGTCAGGTCTCATCCTAGCATTTAGAGATTGCTTATTCCATTTAGCTAATAATATTTTGAGTTCATATCTATCTCTGCAAGCTAAAATAGCTAAAGAAGCTTCTTGATCAAATAAATAACCCTCAGGAATAACAAGTGATTCTTCATCATCACTTTCATCTTCATAATCAGATTCAATAGGTTCAATCTCTCTAGCCCTAGCAAGTCGTTCCTCAAGAAAATCACTAAGTGGCATAGTAGTATCAGGCATAGAGGTAGTTTCATCGTAAGTATCATGTATAGCAGAAGTAGCATCATCAATAAAACACGACATATCAGAACGAATAGCAGAAGCAGGTGTAGGTGTCGCAAGCTTACTCAAAACAGAAGGTGAATCAAGTGAAGAGCTAGATGGCAGTTCCTTACCTCCCCTCGTAGTTGAGGGATAAATTGTTGTCTTAGCGTCTTTCAAATTCTTCATAGTGTCCAGCAGATATAAATCCCAAGTGACTCAAAGAACAGAGCTATGCTCCCTGGCAACGGCGCTAGAAATTAGTCTTGATAACCCACAAGTATAGGGGATCGCAACAGCTTTCGAGGGTAGAGTATTCAACCCAAATTTATTGATTCGACACAAGGGGAACCAAAGAATATTCTCAAGTATTAGCAGCTGAGTTGTCAATTCAACCACACCTGGAAACTTAGTATCTGCAGCAAAGTGTTTAGTAGCAAAGTAATATGATAGTGATGGTAACGGTAACAAAAGAGTAATGAAAGCAAAGTAATGTTTTTGGTGTTTTGTAGTGATTGTAACAATAGCAACAGGAAAGTAAATAAGCGTAAACCAGTATATGGAAAGCTCGTAGGCATCGGATCAATAATGGATAATTATGCCGGATGTGGTTCATCATGTAACAGTCATAACATAGGGTGACACAGAACTAGCTCCAATTCATCAATGTAATGTAGGAATGTATTCCGAATATAGTCGTACGTGCTTAAGGAAAAGAACTTGCATGACATCTTTTGTCCTACCCTCCCGTGGCAGCGGGGTCCTAATGGAAACTAAGGGATATTAAGACCTCCTTTTAATAAAGAAACGGGAAAAAGCATTAGCACATAGTGAATACATGAACTCCTCAAACTACGGTCATCACCGGTAAGTATCCCGATTATTGTCACTTCGGGGTTAACGGATCATAACACATAATAGGTGATTGTAGACTTGCAAGATAGGATCTAGAACTCTCATATATTGATGAAAACATAATAGCTTCAGATCTGAAATCATGGCACTCGAGCCCTAGTGACAAGCATTAAGCATAGCAAAGTCATAGCAACATCAATCTCAGAACATAGTGGATACTAGGGATCAAAACCTAACAAAACTAACTCGATTACATGGTGAATCTCATCCAACCCATCACCGTCCAGCAAGCCTACGATGGAATTACTCACGCACGGCAGTGAGCATCATGAAATTGGTGATGGAGGATGGTTGATGATGATGACGACGACGAATCCCCCTCTCCGGAGCCCCGAACGGACTCCAGATCAGCCCTCCCGAGAGGTTTTAGGGCTTGGCGGTGGCTCCGTATCGTAAAACGCGATGATTTCTTCTCTCTGATTTTTTTCTCCCCGAAAGCAGTTATATAGAGTTGGCGTTGGAGTCGGGGGGTCTCCAGGGGGCACGCCCTATGGGGGGGCGCCCCCCACCCTCGTGAGAAGGGTGTGGGCCCCCTGGTCTTCACCTTTGGCGAGGATTTTTTATTATTTATTGTAAGATATCCCATGGAGTTTCAGGTCATTCCGAGAACTTTTGCTTTCTGCACATAAAACAACATCATGGCAATTCTGTGGAAAACAGCGTCAGTCCGGGTTAGTTCCATTCAAATCATACAAGTTAGAGTCCAAAACAAGGGCAAAAATGTTTGGAAAAGTAGATACGTTAGAGACATATCACTCTACGAGCTGAGCATCGAGGCGGCCAATGGCGACGAGAAAGTCATGGCGAACTGGTTCCCCATGGCTCTCAAGGATGGTGCCCGCTCCTGGCTCCTGAACCTGCCTCCAGGCTCGATCTCCTCCTGGAACGAGATGCGCGACCGTTTCGTTGCCAACTTCCAGGGCACTCGCGACCGCCCACCGGCTGCGGGTGACCTACGCTGCGTCAAGCAACAACCAGGAGAGACCCTCCAGAAGTACATCCAGCGCTTCAACAACGTTCGCCTCAAGATCCCCAAGGTGACGGACGAGGCCATCATCTCCGCATTCTCCGATGGCGTCCGCAATGTCAAGATGATGGAGGAGCTCGCCATCCACGAGGAGCCGTGCACGTCTCTGCAGTTGTTCAACCTGGCGACCAAGTGCGCAAGAGTTGAGGAGGGGCGCCTCTCCGTCCTCGAGATGCTCGCTGCGGACCCGGAGGAGAAGAAAGCCAAGGCCAAAGACGTGAAGCGCAAGGGAGCAGCCGTGCTCGCGGCGGAGCCGGACACAAAGCGTGGCAGGGACCAGCCCGAGTCATCGAAGAGCAGCCGACCGTTCTGCGCCTTCCATAACCTGCATAGCCACAACACCAACGACTGTCAAGAGATCAGAGCCATTCAAGAAGGACGCTTCGGTCGACGCCCCGAGCGCAATGACCGGGGCTACGGCCGAGGAGGAGGACATGGTGGCGGAAGCTGGGATGACTGTGGCCCGCGCCAGGAGTGGCAAGACCGGCCTCATGAGGACCGCTGGCAGGATCAGTCTCGCAAGGGTGCCTGGAGGGATCAGCCTCGTGAGGATCGTCCTCAGGGCAACGCCGGTCTCCCTCTACTGCCGCCGCCACCAAGAAGGAATGACGACCACCATCAGGACGAGGGGGCTGGGGGCTTCCAGGAGTCGTGCGCCATCGCCTGCATCTTGGGCGGAGCTCAAGCCCCAGCCTCACAGCATATCTTCAAACAGTTCACTCGTGAAGTGAATGCAGTCCTCCCCAAGCTCGAGGCCACGCGCCCGCTCAGATGGTCCAAGTGCGCCATCAGGTTCAGCTCGGCAGATCAGCTCAAGTGCGCGGCTACCACCGGCGTCCTCCCGATGCTCTGTTCACCAGTCATTAGCAACGTGCAAGTTACCAAGACTCTCATTGATGGCAGCGCAGGGCTCAACGTCTGGTCCGTCGACATGTTCGACAACCTCCAAGTGCCATATGATCAGCTTCAGCCCACCAAGCCTTTCTCAGGAGTGACCAACGGCTCCACCACCCCGATCGGGCAGGTCCACCTCCCCGTCACCTTCGGACAGCGCGACAACTACCGCACCGAGCTGATCAACTTAGACGTCGCCCACATCTGTCTGCCATACAATGCCATCCTCGGGTATCCGGCCCTGGCCAAGTTCATGGCCGTGACGCACCACGGCTACAACGTCCTCAAGATGCCAGGAAGCGGCGGGATCATCACAGTCCCCTGCGAAGAAAGAGATGCAGTGTGCTCCCTCGAGCGCGCCTTTCAAGCAGCGTCAATCAAAGACCCCGGGAACAATGCAGCTCGGTACCCTCCTGAGGTCAACCCCAAAAAGAAGAAGCAGCTACTCCGTGCCAAATCTCAGGAGGGCAGCGCCACAAGTGGCACCTTGTCAGGATCAGCGCCCGCACCTGGGGCGCCTCCCTCTGTCGCATAGGAAGGCGTGCCTGGTGCCCTCCTCGGGCAGGGCTCAGGGGCTCTCTTCTGGAGGGCCTCAGACCTTGCCAACGTCACGAGGGAGGCGCTCGGGCACCACTTGGAGGCGTGTTTCGCGGCACGTCTCCCTCAGGAGGACACTGGGCAAGGACCGTCCGGCACTCAGGAGTTCAACACCAAGGTATCTCAGGAGCTTTAGGAAGCAAGAGCAATACGCGGCGACCGCCGCCCATCTGGCGTTCCTCCCCACCCAGGCGAGGGTGGTGAGCCGTGTGTCTACATCGACATACCAAGGCTCAACCGAGCCGCATCTCAGTAGCGCTTCTGGCCTTCGCGTGTTGGGCGCTGCGAAGGTCCACCTCACAACTACGTTTGTATGCTGTTCGGCCTGCCGAGCGTGGTTGCTGCCTTCCAGCGCAACCTGCGGCGTGCCCTGGCAACTCAGGAGGCCAGTCACCATGCCGTCCCGGTGAAGATGGAGACGTTCCTCAAGGAACCGCCTAGACCCCCAGAGCCTCTCGAGGCTCAGGGCCATGGTGGCTCATGAGGTGCAACCCCTTCACCGCGTACCTTCAGTTGCCTCAACACCCCTTCATCAACGAAATGAGGTGACATTTTCCAAGTTTATTTAGCTGGGAGCGCCCTCAGGGCTGCATCATTCCCAGGTCGCGTGGGTCCATCCCTGTGGCATGTACCCCTTTTTATGTCTTTAGCTTACCATGCTGGGGGCGCCCTTCGGGCTGCATCATCCCCAAGCCGCTCGGGCCGAACCCAGTGGTGCGTATCATTCATGCATTTACCTGAGCTAGTTTGCTTTCCATGCTTATTCTACCTATGACCATCACGTGCTTGATTGTCGCCCACCGCGGGAGCCGCGCGCCGGTCGTCTTTCTTCAGGACCCTTCGCGTGAGAGGGTTAGGCACAGCATTTGTGCTCGGGTCCGTCCCTGCAGCGTCGATAAATCCAACGGCTGAGCTCTGTCTAGCGGGCCAGCCCCATTCATGTCACCTCCTGGGGCTATTGGTGCTTGGCTTTCTCACGTGATAACCTTAGGAGATTCATTCGGCGCAGGTTGTCTGACCACCTCACAGGACCAACACAGCGAACAAGAATCAAGACCAGGCGCAACCCACCTTGAGGTAGGGCCTCGTGAGTCCCGCGCTGGCTCACGAGTGCCCAGACACACCTCGTCTAGCCCTATCGTGCAAGCCACGTGTCAGGGCGGGGCTGTACACGCCCCAGGGGCTCTCCGCAGTAGGGAGTCCCCTCCCACGTACCAGTGGAAGCACCATGCTCCGCGCTGGCAGTCGACACTGCCAAGGAGCGGCTATGCACATGCAAGTGTGGAAGTGCCATGGTCCGTCCTGGTGATAAACAACTGAGGGCAGCCTCATGGCCGTATCAACCTCAGGGAGCCTCCGGGCTCGGTGTCTGGCCTCAACGCAATGCCTCCCCTCGGGAGAGCCGTGCGAAGGGGCTGGGCACGGGGGCTGCGCTCGGGTCACACCCAAGCGTACGCCACCCCGCCAGGTCCCTCGGACCTGGTCGTCGTGCACCACTCCCGAGCCTCGGCGAGGGCGAAGGTATGAAGGGTGTTTGCACGTCAAGGGGGACTCCTGAGCATCATGACTCAGGATCCTAACTGGTCACGTAGCCCCTCACTCCTTGGGTCCGTCCTGGTCTCCGGTCGGTCCAACGGTGGTTGAGGTATGTGTGGGGTCGGGCCCTGCCGACGTAGAACACTAATACTATCCTCGTGTCTCCTTCCTATAAGTTGTTTGCGCGTCAAGGGGGACTCCTGAGCATCGCGACTCAGGAGCCTAACTGGTCACGTAGCCCCTCACTCCTTGGTTCCATCCTGGTCTCCGGTCGGCCCAATGGCGGTTGAGGTATGCATGGGGCCAGGCTCTACCGACGTAGAACATAAAGCAAATAGGAAGAAAATCGCAAAATCTCAAAGCAAATATTACAAGACATATTGTTCTCCGAATATCAAACACAAGTTTAAACGCCTCCACGAGGCACGCTACATGATGTGGTAGTTTCAATAGGAAAGGAGCCGCAAGCCAGTCATCCCTCGATACCGTCGGCACCTGCAAGAGGTGCCCCCTCCTGGGTGGCGTCGTCTTCACCTGCACCACTGGTCGAAGGCGCGGGGGTGAAGGCGTCGAACTTCTCCAGTAGGGCTTCCACCTGACCTTTCACGGCTGCGGGGGCGGCTGAGCAGTGTTCATCAGCCACGGGCTCCGGCATCTCGTCAAGGCGGGCGGCAGGATCACGAAGATAGAGGTGGCTGAAGACGCGCATCAGCGCGGCTGAAGAAATGACGCGAGCCTCTGCCTCTGCCATGGGGCCGATGCCACGCACGTCACCTCACCAGGCCCTCAGTGCCTTCATCTCCTCGTGGAGGGACCAGCGGTGGACCGGCAACCGTAATGGCAAACTGTGTCTCTCCTTGTGCTGGCTTCCAGGAATCTCCTGAAGGTGATGGCAGGCGGGACCACGAGCTCCCTCTTCTCCTATGAAATCCGCTTGCGCGTTAAAAGGGGGGCTCCTGAGCATCGCGACTTAGGAGCTCTTACTGGCTCTCTAGCCCTCACCCCCTGGCCTTGACCATGGCGCGCGACCTGGCATACTAGCGGCGGCTGAGCTCGCTCGAGGACCGGGACCTGAGGACACAGAGCACGATGGAGAGCGTGGAGAAGGGGGGAGGCTCACATGGGCCTGGCTTAGCTATGCTTCGGGCACCTATGCACGAATCTGGCGCATCATGAGGAATCAACTCTGGACTGTCAAGATAAGTCCCGAGCCCGGGTTGGCTAAACCGCTAAGGAGTGAGAACCATACTAACTGCAGCCCTGCTGCAGCAATGTCACCCCCCTTCCATACCTCTCGACAGCTGCTTGAGCGCTAAAGGGGACCTCCTGAGCATCGTGCCTCAGGAACTCTTACTGGACCTCGGGCAGCTCACCTCCTAGCCTTGACCACGGCACGCGACCTAGCATACCAGCGACGGCTGCAACCTGCCTGGGGACCGGGACCTGTCAGCATAGAGCGCCAAGTCGTTGCAAGGCCAGAAAGGGAGACCGAGCTAAAGTAGGACTCGCGCTCGCGCAAGTTCATAATAAGGACAATATTGACAAGAGGCATTACAAAACCTTTACACACCCCCACGGGGCATTTCTTGATTCCTCGCAGGGAACAAAAGGCAAGAACTTAGGGAATCCTAACTACACGTGCCCCTGTGGATGTCGCCATCATCAACAGTGGGCCACCAGAGGCCGACGCCAACCTCATCCAGATCAACGGCGGCGGCCTGACGCTGCAACCCTGCTCCGGGCTCGGCGGGAGCTTGGGGGAACGTAGTTGTGATCGCTCGTCTCCGGGGTCTCATAGAGCTCGGGAGAATCGCTGGACTCCCAAGTGTTGCCACTGCTTCCCGAGGAGCCGCTGGCGACGCGGGCAGCAGACCCTGCCCCAGCTGTGGCGCCAGCCTGATGACCCCACCTAGGGCAACACTCTAGACAGTGGCCTTCTGCGTCGAAGACCTTGAAGAATAGCGTGGAGGCACCATCATACGCGAAGTGGATCGTGAGGGCGCCCTCCGCATGACACACTCACGCAACCTCACCCCAGCCTCGGGTCATGAAGATCTTCCCCGAGGAGACGGCCTCAACCTCTGCTCCAATCGCCAGTGTGTCGCAGTCGGCGTGCTGTAGCCAAAGCTCGAGGGGCCCCCTCGGCGGCATCTCGGCTGAGAAGAAGGATGGGAAGCGGATCCAAGTGCTCGGGGGCATCGCCACCCACAGCACGAGCTCGCGCGAGGAGTCCGTGGCGTGGACTCCAGGGGTGGCGACGCGCACCACCGCGGCACGGCGACCATGGCCACGGCGCGCGCGTCGACGCTCGTCGTCTCCCCCTCCCGAGCCCCCGGCTTGGGCGTACAGGGGTAACGGATACCGGGAGGAGGCCTCTTGCACCAAGGCCTCGTCACCACCTGCATCGTCGCCTCGTCGCAGCAGTGGGCCGGCCTCTTCTTCGTCGGGAGCGGTACCAGCCCGTCGAGGGGAGTATTTCCTTTATTCGCCGCGGAAAACCTTCGGATGGGCGCCATTGGTGTCGGCAATGGCGCGAGGAGGGAGAAGCAAGAGGAATGGGAAGAGATGGGCAACGGGGGCTCCGCCCCCCTCCCATTTATACCAGGGGAAGGCCAACCAGCGCCCCCACGATCACAGGTAATGATGCTTTTTCCTTGCATGTCGCAGGGACTTGTCAAGTCAGGCAGTTGCCAAGGCAGCGTGGGGAAGCGGAGACGCCCACGTCCAACCAACCGCCATGCATCGACCAAGGCCGCAAGCTATTGGGGCCCGCAGTGCTCCGGACTTGACCTTTGGCTTTGCCTCGAAGCCAAGACCGAGCGCGCCTTGGGTCCGGGGGCTACTGTCGGCGTTTTGGGAAGGGGGTCCCCAGACTTGCCTTCCTGCGGCCCACGGTGTGGCTCTGTGAGCGGGCTCGAATGGCCCATCTTCACCAACAAGCCCTCAAGACCCTTGCGAGGGACCGAGCCTCATGAGGTAGAGAGTTCAAGGCAAGGCAAACCTCGCGAGGTTTCAATGACGTGAGCCATGACGATCAAGATCAGGCGGGCGCCAGCGCACATAGTGTCCTTGTTTCCTCTTTGGTGCTAAGGAAGCAAGCGTAGGCGTGGAGTATCGAGGCATCAAGCAAAGGTTTCCATATCAGTGCAATGATACCAAGACCAGTAGGATGGCAAGACGGAGGTCACCATGGAGCCCAAGGCGGCGTCACCACCAGAGCCTTTTGCAGGCGAAGACTACTTTTGTCAGGATAAGCTGTACTAGTTGTCCCCTTTCAAATTGACCGTTGTTGTCTCCCTTCCCGCTCAATATTTGGGGAGAGGACCAGGGCCTCTATAAATAGGATTAGCCACGACGGTAGGGGGGAAACGGGTCTGGAACTCATTCAGTTCATCCTCACACCCACCAAGCACAAGAACACCTCTCCTCAGGAGGCTGTTCTTCCCCTTGTACTATTCATCCTCCGCCCAAGAGGCAATCCACCACACCACACTGGAGTAGGGTATTACACCACAATGGTGGCCCGAACCAGTATAAATCTTGTGTCCTTTGTGTTGCGAGTTCGTCGAGTTAGCCCTTGCAATCTTAGCGAAGCTAGGACGTGGATCGGTAGGGGGAGATCTTCGCGCACACCCCGGTGTTCGAACCTTGAGGGTTTTGCCGGAACCCGAGATCCAACATTATCAACTCTGCATCTTTTGGCCTCAATACTATGAACATGTGTATCACTACTATCAAGATTTAGTAAAAATAGACCACACATCAAGGGTGCATGACCATAAAAGATATTACTCATATAAATAGAACAACCATTATTCTCTGATTTAAATGAATAACCGTCTCGCATCAAGCAAGATCCAGATATAATGTTCATGCTCAACGCTGGCACCAAATAACAATTATTTAGGTACAAAACTAATCCAGAAGATAGATGTAGAGGTAGCGTGCCGACGGCGATCACATCGTCTTTGGAACCATTTCTCACGCGCATCGGCACCTCATCCTTAGCCAATCTTTGCTTAATCTGTAGCCCCTGTTTCGAGTTACAAATGTTAGCAACTGAACCAGCATCAAATACCCAGGCACTACTGCGAGCATTAGTAAGGTACCAATCAATAACATGTATATCAAATATACCTTTCACTTTGCCATCCTTCTTCTCCGCCAAATACTTGGGGCAGTTCCTCTTCCAGTGACCAGTTTCTTTGTAGTAGAAACACTCAGTCTCAGGCTTAGGTCCAGACTTGGGTTTCTTCACTTAAGCAACAACTGGCTTGCTGTTCTTCTTGAAGTTCCCCTTCTTCACTTTACCCTTTTTCTTGAAACTAGTGGTCTTGTTGACCATCAACACTTGATGCTCCTTCTTGATTTCTAACTTTGCAGCCTTTAGCATTGCGAAGAGCTCGAGAATCGTTTTATCCATCCCTTGCATATTATAGTTCATCACGAAGCTCTTGTAGCTTGGTGACAGTGATTGAAGAACTCTGTCAATGACACTATCATCAGGAAGATTAACTCCCAGTTGAGTCAAGTGGTTGTCGTACCCAGACATTCTGAGTATATGTTCACTGACAGAACTATTCTCCTTCATCTTGCAGCTATAGAACTTATTGGAGACTTCATATCTCTCAATCCGGGCATTTTCTTGAAATATTAACTTCAACTCCTGGAACATCTCATATGCTCCATGACGTTCAAAACATCGTTGAAGCCCCGGTTCTAAGCCGTAAAGCATGGCACACTGAACCATCGAGTAGTCATCAGCTTTGCTCTGCCAGGTGTTCATAACATCTGGAGTTGCTCCTGCAGCGGGTTTGTCACCTAGCGGTGCTTCCAGGACGTAATTCTTCTATGCAACAATGAGGATAATCCTCAAGTTATGGACCCAGTTGAGGGAGTCCTGGATTAGGGGGTCTCCGGACAGCCGGACTATATCCTTTGGCCGGACAGTTGGACTATGAAGATACGAGATTGAAGACTTCGTCCCGTGTCCGGATGGGACTCTACTTGATGTGGAAGGCAAGCTAGGCAATACAAATATGTATATCTCCTCCTTTGTAACCGACCTTGTGTAACCCTAGCCCCTCCGGTGTCAATATAAACCGGAGGGTTTTTAGTCCATAGGACAACATACAATCATACCATAGGCCAGCTTATAGGGTTTAGCCTCTTTGATCTCGTGGTAGAACAACTCTTGTAATACTCATATCATCAAGAACAATCAAGCAGGACGCAGGGTATTACCTCCATCAAGAGGGCCCGAACCTGGGTAAACATCGTGTCCCCTACCTCCTGTTACCATCCGCCTTAGACGCACAGTTCGGGACCCCCTACCCGAGATCCGCTGGTTTTGACACCGACATTGGTGCTTTCATTGAGAGTTCCACTGTGTCGTCACCATAAGGCTTGATGGCTCCTTCGATCATCGCTAGCGATGTGCTCCAGGGTGAGGCTTTCCTCCCCGGACAAATCTTCGTATTCGGCGGCTTCGCACTGCGGGCCAATTCGCTTGGCCATCTGGAGCAGATCGAAAGCTATGCCCCTGGCCATCAGGTCAGATTTGGAAACTTGAACTACACGGCCAACATCCGCGGAGACTTGATCTTCGATGGATTCGATCCCATGCCGGACGCGTCGCACAGTCGCGATGAGCAAGGCGTAACTCTGCCGTGGGACAGTGTTCGGGAGATCGCATCCGCAGCTACTCCGGCCGTTAATCCAGAGCAAATCGCGCCATCCAAGAGCGGAGGGATAGACCCCGCCATGGAGGCTATACTCTCAGTGGCGATAGAGCCAGATACTAACTTCACCCCTTTCGAGAGCCGCGTCGCCGAACCACTGGATTTATCCCCGGCCACGGACTCCGAGCCGCCTACATCCGTGCCTGTCAAATCCGATGGGGCGCCGATCATGGAGTTCACCTCCGCGGATATCTTTCAACACTCAACTTTCGGAGATGTGCTAAATTCATTAAGGTCTCTCTCCCTGTCAGGAGATCCTTGGCCGAACTATGTCCGGCTAGAATGGGATGCGAACGATGAAGAAATTCGCTGCCCACCCACCACCACTTAGTAGCCACTGTCCACGACTTAACCGACATGCTCGACTTCGACTCTGAAGACATCGACGGCATGGACGACGATGCAGGAGACGAACAGGAACCACCGCCCATAGGGCGCTGGACCGCCACTTCATCACATGACGTATACATAGTGGATACACCTAGAGAGGGCAATGGCAAAGAGACAGCGGAGGATGCCCCCTCCAAGCAACCCCGGTGCCGACGTCAGCGGCGCCGCTCTAAGTCCCACCATAGCAAAAATAGCGATAACAGCGCAAGAGGAAATAACAATCCAGTCGACTCTAGAAGAAACGACGACTGCACCACCCCGGTGGCAAAGCACGATCAAGATGCAAACTGCAAACATAGTATGGATCCAACGTCCGACCACGACGACGCCAAGGATAAGCCTCATCAAATCCCGTCTTGGGAAGAAAACAGTCTGGACGAAGATGCACACATCATCCCGGAAACGCACTTGGAGCAAGAAAACCTCCGCAGAAGGCTTATTGCATAGCGAGGAACCTGAAGAAACAGAAGCAAAGGCTCAAGGTCGCACAAGATACACTTAACAGCAAGTGGAACAAAGTAACAAAGTATGGTGGAAGTTACCATAAAAATAGCTATCCAAAGCGCAAGCTATTACCGGAATTCGACGATGAGGCCTTAGAGCCCATACAGCTGAAGAGTGATACGGCCAACCGGCCGGATCCACCACCTTGCGAACGCGATAGAGCGGCTAACAAAGTCGCGCATAAGTCAACACACAATCTACGTGAGAACTTGCGTCAAAAATCCGGCGCGACCAGATCTATCTATGGATCTAGGAAGCGCGCTACGGTACAAAACCAACACCGAATACTACAACCGTCCGAACACCATGGCGCGTCCCAATATAGGGGTGCCGCACACCCCTTAAGTTTCATTGATGAGGTGCTGGATCACGAATTCCCAGAGGGATTCAAACCGGTGAACATAGAGGCGTATGACGGAACCACAGACCCTGGAGTCTGGATAGAGGACTTCATCCTCCATATTCATATGGCTCGTGGAGACGATCTCCATGCCATTAAATACTTGCCCCTCAAGCTTAAAGGGCCAGCTCAGCACTGGCTGAAAAGCCTCCCCAAAAACTCAATTGGAAGTTGGGAGGTGCCCGAGGATGCTTTTCGTGCCAATTTTCAAGGGACTTATGTCCGACCTCCGGATGCAGACGATTTAAGTCATATAATCCAATAGTCCGGAGAGTCCGCCCGAAAGCTTTGGAACAGGTTCCTCACCAAGAAGAACCAAATCGTCGACTGTCCGGACACCGAAGCCTTAGCAGCTTTTAAACACAGCGTCTGAGACGAATGGCTCGCCAGACACCTCGATCAAGAAAAACCAGAACAATGGCAACCCTAACAAGCCTCATGACCCGCTTTTGTGCGGGCGAGGACAGCTGGTTGGCCCGTAGCAGCACCAGCGACCCAAGCACATCCGAAGTCAGGGATGGCAATGGTAAACCACGACGCCACAAAAACAAGCGTCGAATTAAAGAAGGTAGCCCAGATAACACGGCGGCAAACGCCGGATTCAGGGGCTCCCGACCAGGTAAGCGGAAAAAGCCTTTCAAAGGCAGCAGAGAAGGACAATCTGACCTAAACAAAATTCTTGACAAACTCTGTCAGATTCACGGCACCCCAGACAAACCTGCAAATCATACCCACAGAGAATGTTGGGTCTTCAAGCAGGCCGGTAAGCTAAACGCCGAACACAAAGGGGAAGAGATACCAAGTGAAGACGAGGATGAGCATCGTCAGCAAAGCGCCGGAGGACAAAAAAGTTCCCACCAGAGGTTAAAATAGTAAACGTGATCCATGTGACAAAGAGGAGAAGCAAGCATGCACTCCAAGGCACACGCGCCATAGAGCCCATCACCCCTAGGTTCAACCCCTGGTTGGCCTGCCCGATCACTTTTGATCGTAGGGATCACGAGACAAATATCCGGCACGAAGGACTGGAGGCCTTGGTGTTAGACCCAATAATAAATGGGTACCATTTCACACGAGTCCTCATGGACGGCGGTAGTGATCTAAATCTGATGTATCAGGACACAGTCCGCAAAATGGGGATAGACCCGACACAAATAAGCCACAGTAATACTACCTTCAAGGGACTAATACCAGGCCAAGAGGCCTGCTGTACGGGCTCTCTACTACTAGAGGTGGTATTTGGTTCTCCCGATAACTTCCGAAGTGAAAGGTTAACTTTTCACATTGCCCCATTCCGAAGTGGCTATCAAGCACTACTCGGAAGAATGACTTTCACTCGTTTTAACGCAATACCACATTATGATTTTCTCAAGCTCAAGATGCCCGGTCCACGTGGCATCATCCCAGTTAGCGGAAATACCGAACGCTTTTTACGCACGGAAGAGGACGCGCTGGCTCTAACAGCCGCAAACTAGACGGCCTCACCAACCAGAAAAATGGCAGGTCGTCAAGACCACGAACACGGTCAAACGAATCCGGCGTTCCTTCATATATACATGAGATTGGTTTGATGATCAAACCCTCATAAACGATACCAGGGGCTTCCCGCGTGTAATCAGGGCCAGCCCGGCTCAACTTGGCTTCCCTTGAATTTTGATAGTTCATTGATGATAACCAACTCTTCTTTTTGGCACGGCAACTTTCACCTAAGTTATTTCCTTTTGCAGATGACAATCGTGCTACACCCGTCCAGGACACAGCACAACAGAGACACAGGCGCAGACGTGCAGCAGGGACCCGCCCAAAGGTTTCTTTTTAGATCAAGACCCTGCGTAAACCTTTTTTACTATCTCTTGTTGCTCACGTCCTTCGGATACTCCACACAACTGAGAAGGATGCTGACGTTATTGGCATGTGGCCACGCCAGGATTTTGCACGTACCTGGACACATGGGGTTTCTTATTAAGGGCATTGTTTAGCCCGGTATATGTTATAAAGACCGAACACCTTAGGGAGTGTTCGGCGTCGCGAGTTTGGCCCTATATGCATCAGCTCCGAATCATGTCTTTGGTCAAATGTTGGGTTTGCCTGGCTCCCACATTTTGGTACCTTACGTTCCGTTATATCGGCTAAGGTAGCACTGGGAGAACTACTGCGATTGTGCCCTGGTTCATCTGGATGAGCACCTTAGTAGAGAAAGCCGAAAACTGACTGTCATGATATAGCGAGAGACTGGTCAACCACTCGATGACCCATCAGAATCTTCGGGATTCCTCCGCATTAACGAAGGGCCGTTTCCCGGTCATGTACGTACGCGCCCCGTATTCGGACGAGTGCAGAAGTACCAGGGGCTATATAGTAGCCCCACTGTCAAACTCCTATGGCTAAGTGAAAGTGTTAAAGCAATATAGTCTGATTGCCTCGTTCGCTGTGCTATCACCTCCTTAACGGACCAAGACGTTGGATCAAGTGTGGATATGCATATTTTGCGAACACCCCCGCATTATATGCGTGGGGGCATAAGCCGACGACTGCAAACTTTCAGGTTATATACATATATATATAAGCGGCCGCACAGGAGGCATCCTAGTACTTTCGGGCAAAAGTATAAATACAGCCTTGATAATTCAGTAAAACATTGTTTGTACAATGGGAATACATGTCACTAGAACATAATATTCCTCAAGCATTGAGCCTCTATGGAACGAGCGCCTTCAAGAACTTCTTCAAAGTAGTGATCGGCAGCCACTCGGCCTACGGTCGAACCCTGTGTCGCAACAGTGGTGGCCTCCATCTCCGCCCACTATGTCTTGACACGGGCAAGGGCCATCCGCACACCCTCTATGCACGCCGATCTCTTTACAGCATTGATGCGTGGCACAACACCAAGGAATCGTTGCACTAAGCTAATGTAGCTATTCGGCCTTGGCCCTCCCGGCCACAGGTGATCCACAATGGACCTCATGGCAAGTCCGGACAACCTATGGAGCTCGGCCCACTCGGCCAATCGCTCATTCAACAGCAGCAGACGGACTAGAGTGTGAAACTGTGACAAGAACAGCTTTTCCACTTCGGGACCTTTCTGATCCTTGAAGTACTCGGCCGCATCAGCAGCACTTGCAGCCAAATCCATGTACGCGTCTGCAGAACTCCATAGCCGGTCCGGAGGAGCATACTTCGGATCTCCGAACTTAGTCCGCAACAAGAAGGGCTTCCCAGACACGATTTCTGCAGCTTGATTCAGCTCCTGCTTCATCGCTCTAATTTTGGAGTGGGCTTCCTTGGCAGCCACCAGGGCCTTCTCCAGGCCCGTCGCCTTCGCCCGGTTTTCTTCTTCAAGAAGCTGGTAACGGTCAGCGGCATCTTTTAACTCTACAACCATCTTGGCTATTTTTTCCTTGCTCTCGCAATGCGTGGCCTGTTCGGCCCTTAACTCTTCGGCCGCCTTTAGAGCGGCCGCATTGCTACTCCTTGCTTGCTCCTTGGCTCGGGCAAGCTCCGCCCGAAGGGTCTCCATGGTGGCAGCTCCATCTGCAGTCACAACATATTAAAGATACTGGCATCATGCTACTCTTATTATGTGACGATCACTAGAAAAATCACTCACCCTGTGCCTCGTCAAGCCGCTTGTTGACAAGCACGATGTCGACATCTGCCGCATCAAGTTACCGCTTTAGCTCGGCAAACCCAGCAGTCCGGCTATCCACCAGAGCTTCAGCCACCTGCACATAAAGGCGGTCTGGTTATTACCTGGGACTATGATCCTCTGTTTGCCGCCGTTTTCGACGACAACCAGAGTCTCAGGGGCTACTATCTGCATAGGGCATACCTAACGTATGCAGTACTGTTAAAAACATACATTATTTCATGTACCTCGAAGCCTTTCAGCAGACTCATAAAGGCTTCATGCAAACCGCTTTCAGCGGATGAAATCCTTTCAATTACCGTACCCATTAGCATACGATGCGCTTCCGAGATGGCCGCTTGCCCTAGAAGATCCTTCAGCGCGTCCGACCGCACACTGTACGGACCCTTGCTGTCGCTCTCCTTAGGAGCCGGATACTGGGGATTCTAGGTAGCCAAAGGGTTATCTTCTGGCCCAAGTGGATCCGGAGATACCCTTCGCGACGACACTTCAAGGTCGCCCGCTTCTTGAGGCGGGGTGTCCGGGGGAGGCATTTCGCTCTCCATCATCTCCGGAAGAAGATCCCCCGAAGATGAACTATGTCGAGAAGGGCTATGATCTAGACTACAATTTATAAGCATCGATTATTGTCTTCGGAAGTAAGGTAGGATGTTTTCACTATTAAGTACTTTTTGATTACTTACAACTCGGTAGAGGGCTGATCCCCGCGCGGACATTGTGCGGCAAGAATACCCTCCGAGGCAGGACCCTCTGATGAAGATTTCTTCTCCCGTTTGGAAACCTTAGTTTCCAGTTCTTCAGAGGTAGTCCTCTTCCTTCCCCGGGGAGAGAGAATGTCAGATTCTTCCCTTTGATTGTCCTCCCTCACGGAGGTGCTCATTCCCCCGACTGGAATAAGTAGCGAGTGAGGCCCGCTTTCGCCCTCTTTATTCCCCCATCATCTTCCTTTGAGGACACTGGATAAGGCGTCGGCTCGAGCATCTTGTCCAGTACCGGATTGTCCAAGCCCTCGGGAAGTGGGGCCGAACACCTGATCATCATCGCCTTTGTTATCCAGTCCTAGTCAAAAGGCGGCTCTTCAGAATGATTCCATGATAAATAAAAGGACAGCAGGTTCAGCATGGGATTACTTACTTGGGCAGCGGGGCGATTGCAGCTCAGGCCCACGTCCTTGGTGGTGTCCGGACACTCTATTTGGGGTCCGAAGAATGATTTGTACATCTCTTCGTGCGTCATGCCGAGGAAATGCTGAATAGCACGCGGTCCTTCCGGGTTGAATTCCCACATGCGGAGGGGCCGACGTTTGCAAGGCCGGACTCGACGAACTAGCATAACTTGCATTACCATAACCAGACTGAAATCTCTCTCAAAGAGATCTCGGATACGGCTTTGCAGTATTGGCACGTCCTTGGCTGGACCCCAGCTCAGCCCCCTGCTGATCCATGACATCAGTTGCGGTGGGGGGCCCGAGCGAAAGGTGGGGGCAGCTACTGATAACCCACAAGTATAGGGGATCAATTGTAGCCTCTTTCGATAAGTAAGAGTGTCGAACCCAATGAGGAGCTAAAGGTAGAACAAATATTCCCTCAAGTTCTATCGACCACCGATACAACTCTATGCACACTTGACATTCGCTTTACCGGAAACAAGTATGAAATTAGAAGTACTTTGTAGGTGTTGTTGGATAGGTATGCAAGATAATAAAGAGCAAGTAAATATAAAGTAGGGGCTGTTTAGATGAAGACACAACTAAATTAGTTTTAGTAAAGAGCTTTTGTCAACAAGAAGGTTATTTGTCCCTAGGCAATCGATAACTAGACCGGTAATCATTATTGCAATTTTATTTGAGGGAGAGGCATAAGCTAACATACTTTCTCTACTTGGATCATATGCACTTATGATTGGAACTCTAGCAAGGACGCAACAACTAAAGATTCATTAAGGTAAAACCCAACCATAGCATTAAAGCATCAAGTCCCCTTTATCTCATACGCAAACAACCTACTTACTCGGGTTTGTGCTTCTGTCACTCACGCCACCCACCATAAGCAAATCATAAACATATTGCAAACCCTACAGCGGGAATCCCTCACGCTTGCGCGACACGGAGAGCACCATAGGACAGCACCAATAATAAAACATACAACTCAAACCAATCACGATCATCAAATAGCCATTAGGACAAAACAGATCTACTCAAACATCATAGGATAGCCATACATCATTGGGAAATAATATATAGTGTTGAGCACCATGTTTAAGTAGAGATTACAACGGGTAAGAGAGAGGTTACACCGCTGCATAGAGGGGGGAAGAGTTGGTGATGATGGCAGTGAAGTTGTTGGTGAAGATCGCGGTGATGATGATGGCCCCCTGTGGCACTCCGGTGCCACCGGAAGCGAGGGGGAGAGAGCCCCCCTCCTTCTTCTTATTCCTTGACCTCCTCCCTAGATGGGAGAAGGGTTTCCCCTCTGGTCCATGGCCTCCATGGCGTGGGAGGGGCGAGAGCCCCTCCGAGATTGGATCTATCTCTCTGTCTCTCTCTGTTTCTGCGTTCTGTTCTGGCTCTGTTTCACCGTTTCGCGTATATATGGAGATCCGTAACTCCGATTGGCCTGAAACCTTCGCCGTGATTTTTTTTCGAATATTAGCTTTCTTGCGGCAAAAGAAGAGCGTCAACCGCCTTACGGTGGGCTCACGAGGGTAGGGGGCGCGCCCTGGGGGGGGCGCCCCCTGTCTCGTGACCACCTCGGGCACTGGTTCGTGTTGATTTTCCTTCCGAATTTTCCATATTTTCCAAAAATAAGCTCCGTCCGTTTTTATCCCGTTTGGACTCCGTTTGATATGGATATTCTGCGAAACCAAAAACATGCAACAGACAGGAACTGGCACTGGGCACTGGATCAATATGTTAGTCCCAAAAATAATATAAAAAGTTGCCAAAAAGTATATGAAAGTTGAATAATATTGGCATGGAATAATCAAAAATTACAGATACGACGGAGACGTATCAGCATCCCCAAGCTTAATTCCTGCTCGTCCTCGAGTAGGTAAATGATAAAAAAGATAATTTTTGATGTGGAATGCTACCTAGCATAATCTTGATCATATGTCTAATCATGGCATGAATATTAAGACACGAGTGATTCAAAGCAATAGTCTATCTTTTGACATAAAAATAATAACACTTCAACCATACCAACCAAGCAATTATGTCTTATTGAAATAACATAGCCAAAGAAAGCTCATCCCTACAAAATCATATAGTCTGGCTATGCTCCATCTTCACCACACAAAGCATTCACATCATGCACAACCCTGATGACAAGCCAAGCAATTGTTTCATACTTTTGACGTTCTCAAACCTTTTCAACTTTCACGCAATACATGAGCGTGAGCCATGGACAAGCACTATAGGTGGAATAGAATGGTGGTTGTAGAGAAGACAAAAAGGAGAAGATAGTCTCACATCAACTAGGCATATCAACGAGCTATGGAGATGCCCATCAGTAGATATCAATGTGAGTGAGTAGGGATTGCCATGCAACGGATGCACTAGAGCTATAAGTGTATGAAAGCTCTAACTGAAACTAAGTGGGTGCGCATCCAACTTGCTTGCTCATGAAGACCTCGGGCATTTGAGGAAGCCCATCATCGGAATATACAAGCCAGGTTCTATAATGAAAATTCCCACTAGTATATGAAAGTGATAACTCAAGAGACTCTCTATATGAAGAACATGGTGCTACTTTGAAGCACAAGTGTGGAAAAAGGATAGTAGTACTGTCCCTTTTACTTATTTATTTTTATTTATTTGGTCTTCCTTTTTTTATTTGGCCTTTATTTATTTATTTGGCCTTCCTTTTTTATGGCCTTTCTCTTTTTTTGGGACAATGCTCTATTGAATGATGATCATCACACTTCTATTTACTTACAACTCAATATTACAACTCGATACTAGAACAAATATATGACTCTATATGAATGCCTCCGGCGGTGTACCGGGATGTGCAATGATCTAGCGTAGCAATGACATCAAAAAACAGACAAGCCATGCAAACATCATGCTAGCTATCTTACGATCATGCAAAGCAATATGACAATGATGCTCAAGTCATGTATATGATGATGATGGAAGTTGCATGGCAATATATCTCGGAATGGCTATGGAAATTCCATGATAGGTAGGTATGGTGGCTGTTTTGAGGAAGGTATATGGTGGGTTTATGGCACCGGCGAAAGTTGCGCGGTACTAGAGAGGCTAGCAATGGTGGAAGGGTCAGAGTGCATATAATCCATGGACTCAACATTAGTCATAAAAAACTCACATACTTATTGCAAAAATCTATTAGTCATCAAAACAAAGTACTACGCGCATGCTCCTAGGGGGATATATTGGTAGGAAAAGACCATCGCTCGTCCCCGACCGCCACTCATAAGGAAGACAATCAATAAACACCTCATGCTCCGACTTCGTTACATAACGGTTCACCATACATGCATGGTGCGGTACTTGCAAACCTCAACACAAATATTTCTCAATTTCACAATTACTCGACTAGCATGACTCTAATATCACCATCTTTATATCACAAAACTATTGCAAGGAATCAAACATATCATATTCAGCGATCTACAAGTTTATGTAGGATTTTATGACTAACCATGTGAACGACCAGTTCCTGTCATCTCTCTAAATAGATATAAGTGAAGCAAGAGAGTTTAATTCTTTCTACAAAAGATATGCCCGTGCTCTAACAAATATAAGTGAAGCAAAAGAGCATTCTACAAATGGCGGTTGTCTATGTAAAGAGAAACAGGCAATCCAAACTTCAAATGATATAAGTGAAGCACATGAAGCATTCTATAAAGCCATACTCAAAAGATATAAGTGAAGTGCAATGAGCATTCTATAAATCAACCAAGGACTATCTCATACCAGCATGGCGCATAAAAATAAAAAGAAAAACCTAAATGCAAAAGACGCTCCAAGACTTGCACATATCGCATGAACGAAACGAATCCGAAAACATACCGATACTTGTTGAAGAAAGAGGGGATGCCTCGCCAGCATCCCCAAGCTTAGATGCTTGAGTCTCCTTGAATATTTACTTGGGGTGCCTCGGGCATCCCCAAGCTTGAGCTCTTGCCTCTCTTCCTTCTTCTCACATCGAGACCTTCTCAATCATCCAACACTTCATCCACACAAAACTTCAACAGAAAACTCGGTAAGATCCGTTAGTATAATAAAGCAAATCACTAGTCTAAGTAATGTTGCAAACCAATTCATATTTTGTTTTCGCATTGTTTCTACTGTAATATAACTTTTTCATGGCTTAATCCACTAATATAAATTGATAGTTTCATCAAAACAAGCAAACTATGCATCAAAAACAGAATCTGTCTAAACCAGAACAGTCTGTAGCAATCTGAACATTAACCATACTTCTGATGCTTGAAAACTTCTACCAAAATTAGGAAAAATAAACAATTTGAATAGGAATACAGTGCAAAAAGAATCAGAACCATTTGACATTCCAGATAAAAATGTAAAATCGCGCACTACAGCCAAAGTTTCTGTCCTGCACTGTACAAACCATCAAGCAAATGTAAACACCCTAAAGGCAAACCTTGGCACATTATTTTTATAATACAATGGAATTGTACAAGGGGATAATTATTTTTGTTGAAAAGTTTCTGTAATTAAGATTCACAAAGTTCCCATGGGCATGAACAAAGTTCAAGGACGTCCCCCACTTTCACAATGCTCGTCTCTCTCACTTTCACTTTTCTTTTAGAAAAAGTTTGGCGTTCCCCTCTTTATTTTTGTTGTTTTAAAACTATATGAAAGCACTCAACAGAAATAAATGACTCTCTAAAACTTCCGGGTTGTCTCCCTGGCAGCGCTTTCTTTAAAGCCATTAAGCTAGGCATATAGTGCTCAAGTAGTGAATCCACCCGGATCCCAAGGTATATCAAAGCCAATTTTAATTAACAGTGATCTATAATTTAGTAGTGAGCACAAAGTAACATATATCATGTAATGACGAAGTCTAACTCTCTTCCTATGCATTGGCATGTCATAACAGAACAATTCTTGCTCACAAAGTAAAGGCCAATGCATAGTATAAACAGTTTTTTGCAATTTTATCATGTGGGAAGCATAGAGAGGTGTAGATATAGTTCATCTCTCATAATAATTGCAAGTAGGAGCAGCAAGCACATGCATATTATATTCATGAAAATCATCATGTGTAACAGTAAAAGGCAACCCATCAATATAATCCTTAATAAGTGCAAACTTCTCCGATATAGTATAATCGGGAGAATTCAAAAAGATAATAGGACTATCATGCGTGGGTGCAATAGCAACAATTTCATGTTTAACATAAGGAACTATAGCAAGTTCATATCCATAAGCATAATTCATATTGGCATCTTGGCCACAAGCATCATCAAAAAGGGATATTTCAAAAGAATCGACGGGATCATAGCAATTATCATAATATTCATCCTTCGGTAAGCATGAAGGGGAATTAAACAATGTCTGAGTTGAAGAGTTACTCTCATTAGAAGGTGGGCACGGGTAGCTAATCCGCTCTTCCTCCTTTTGTTCTTCACTCTCCTCATCATCTTTTTCATCTAATGAGCTCACAGTTTCATCAATTTCTTCTTCCATATACTCCTGCAAAATATTAGTCTCTTCTTGGACAGCGGAGTAGTACTCAATATATGGTTCAACATAGGCATTAGAAGCATAATTATCATAGCAATATTTAAATATGGCAAAAAATTTAGATTTGTGAAGAGTAGCATCATACTTTTCAATCAAAGAAGCAATTTCAAAAGCACCCTTAAAAGCAACAAATTCTTCAATTTGTTGAACATCATAGTAATTATAAACACCCTTAGCATATGAAGATAAGATTCCATTATCAATAAACTCACATTGGTAGGGAAGGTGTTTCTTAGGGTTTTCAGAACAACAAGTAAAATCATATATTTCACATAAATTCCAAGCATACCATTGCAAAGGTTGAACTTGACCCCATAATAGTTTCCCTTTTTCAGATATACGGTGTCGCACATAACAAGCATGCTCATCTAAAGATTTGCCCTCAACTGAGCTAGTTGGGGTTTCGGCACGAGCACAAAGGGATCGAAGATGATCCAAGTAATAAGCTTCAACAGTGTGATAGATTTTGATTGGTTCTTCAACCATTGGTTCAGTAGGTACAACTAATTTTTTTGGTATTTTGCGTTTCCTACCCATAACTAAAGATAGAAAACAACTAAGAACAACAAATAAAAATTACTTAGTGATAAAGCAAACAAGCACACACGAGAATATACACCCCACGCTATTGCTCCCCGGCAACGGCGCCAGAAAAAGGTCTTGATAACCCACAAGTATAGGGGATCTATTGTAGCCTCTTTCGATAAGTAAGAGTGTCGAACCCAACGAGGAGCTAAAGGTAGAACAAATATTCCCTCAAGTTCTATCGACCACCGATACAACTCTACGCACACTTGAGGTTCGCTTTACCGGAAACAAGTATGAAACTAGAAGTACTTTGTAGGTGTTGTTGGATAGGTATGCAAGATAATAAAGAGCAAGTAAATATAAAGTAGTGGCTGTTTAGATGAAGACACAACTAAATTAGTTTTAGTAAAGAGCTTTTGTCAACAAGAAGGTTATTTGTCCCTAGGCAATCGATAACTAGACCAGTAATCATTATTGCAATTTTATTTGAGGGAGAGGCATAAGCTAACATACTTTCTCTACTTGGATCATATGCACTTATGATTGGAACTCTAGCAAGCATCTGCAACTACTAAAGATTCATTAAGGTAAAACCCAACCATAGCATTAAAGCATCAAGTCCCCTTTATCCCATACGCAAACAACCTACTTACTCGGGTCTGTGCTTCTGTCACTCACGCACCCACCATAAGCAAATCATAAACATATTGCAAACCCTACAGCGGGAATCCCTCACGCTTGCGCGACATGGAGAGCACCATAGGACAGCACCAATAATAAAACATATAACTCAAACCAATCACGATCATCAAATAGCCATTAGGACAAAACAGATCTACTCAAACATCATAGGATAGCCATACATCATTGGGAAATAATATATAGCGTTGAGCACCATGTTTAAGTAGAGATTACAGCGGGTAAGAGATAGGTTACACCGTTGCATAGAGAGGGGAAGAGTTGGTTATGATGGCGGTGAAGTTGTTGGTGAAGATCGCGGTGATGATGATGGCCCCCGGTGGCACTCTGGTGCCACTAGAAGCGAGGGGGAGAGAGCCCCCCTCCTTCGTCTTCTTCCTTGACCTCCTCCCTAGATGGGAGAAGGGTTTTCCCTCTTTTCCATGGCCTCCATGGCGTGGGAAGGGCGAGAGCCCCTCCGAGATTGGATCTATCTCTCTGTCTCTCTCTGTTTCTGTGTTTTGTTCTGGCTCTGTTTCACCATTTCACGTATATATGGAGATCCGTAACTCTGATTGGCCTGAAACCTTCGCCGTGATTTTTTTTCCGAATATTAGCTTTCTTGCGGCAAAAGAAGAGCGTCAACCGCCTTACGGTGGGCTCACGAGGGTAGGGGGCGCGCCCTGGGGGGGCTATCTCGTGACCACCTCGGGCACTGGTTCACGTTGATTTTCCTTCCGAATTTTCCATATTTTCCAAAACTAAGCTCCGTCTGTTTTTATCCCGTTTGGACTCCGTTTGATATGGATATTCTGCGAAACCAAAAATATGCAACAGACAAGAACTGGCACTGGGCATTGGATCAATATGTTAGTCCCAAAAATAATATAAATAGTTGCCAAAAAGTATATGAAAGTTGAATAATATTGGCATGGAACAATCAAAAATTGTAGATATGACGGAGACGTATCAGCTACCCACTTGGCACTTCGGGGAGCTGTGACGTAAAACCACTCCCGCTGCCACAATCTGGATACCTCTGGGAAGGAACCCTCTGGCCATGGAGCGTCAGCGATTTTGCTTATTAAAGCACCTCCGCACGCTGTGTGCTGCCCCTCGATCATCTTCGGCTTCACATCGAAGGTCTTGAGCCACAGGCCGAAGTGAGGGGTAATGCGGAGAAAGGCCTCACATACGACAATAAATGACGAGATGTGAAGAAGAGAATCCAGGGCCAAATCGTGAAAATCCAGCCCGTAATAGAACATAAGACCCCTAACAAAGGGATCCATAGCGAGGCCCAGTCCTCGAAGGAAGTGGGAGATGAACACAAGGCTCTTGTTGGTTCGGGAGTAGGGACGACCTGCCCTCAGGCGGGCAGCCTATGCGAAATTTCGGCGGTCAGATATCTGGCCTCTCTCAACTTCTTGATGTCCTCCTCTGTGACGAAGGAAGGCATCCACCGACCTTGAAGGTTGGATCTGGACATAGTTGAAGGTCCGAAGCACCTGACCTGAGCTTTGGGTGTTAGAACTCGAGGAGGGGGAAGGATTCAATTGAGCACGGGAGGGAAAAAAGAAAAAGCCTTGTCCCCTTTATAAAGAGGGTGAATATCAGGCGTCCTCGTGGCCGTTTGAGACTTACCTAAGATCTAGGAGTCATACCAACAGGAACGGTTGGGTTACCCACGTTTGTATTGATGAGAATCCCGTGATAAGGGGGACACGATCTCTGCTTTGACAAGACGTGTCAAGGAAACCGCCTCGCGTTATGTGCGGGGCTGGTTAAGAAAAACAATTTGAATAATGACCGGGCCGTGGCGTGATGTCATGTTGTCAAAACATGTCAGCAGATTAGATTTGTGGAAATATTATTCTCTCTACGGTGGTATGTGGAACTTATTTTGCAGGGTCGGACACTATCCTTGTATTTCAAACTCTTCCATGGTGTATTCGGAGGAGGAACCCTCCTTGCAATGCCGAACACAACACTGCGCGCCGGAGTCATCGTCATTGAAGCCTGGTTCAAGGGCTACTGAGGGAGTCCTGGATTAGGGGGTCTCCGAACACTCGGACTATATCCTTTGGCCGTACTGTTGGACTATGAAGATACGAGATTGAAGACTTCGTCCCGTGTCCGGATGGGACTCTACTTGGCGTGGAAGGCAAGCTAGGCAATACAGATATGTATATCTCCTCCTTTGTAACCGACCTTGTGTAACCCTAGCCCCCTCCGGTGTCTATATAAAACGGAGGGTTTTTAGTCCATAGGACAACATACAATCATACCATAGGCTAGCTTCTAGGGTTTAGCCTCTTTGATCTCGTCGTAGATCAACTCTTGTAATACTCATATCATCAAGAACAATCAAGCAGGACGTAGGGTATTACCTCCATCAAGAGGGCCCGAACCTGCGTAAACATCGTGTCCCCTACCTCCCGTTACCATCCGCCTTAGACGCACAGTTCGGGACCCCCTACCCGAGATCCGCCGGTTTTGACACCGACACCAGTCCGTGTAGTTGCTACCATCATCTTTCAACTTAGCTTTGTCTAGGAACGCATTAAAATTCAACGGAACAACAGCACGGGCCATCTATCTACAACAACATAGACATGCAAAATACTATCAGGTACTAAGTTCATGATAAATTAAAGTTCAATGAATCAAATTACTTAAGAACTCCCACTTAGATAGACATATCTCTAATCATCTAAGTGGTCACGTGATCCATATCAACTAAACCATGTCTGATCATCACGTGAGATGGAGTAGTTTGCAATGGTGAACATTACTATGTTGATCATATCTACTATATGATTCACGCTCGACCTTTCGGTCTCTAGTGTTCCGAGGACATATCTGCATATGCTAGGCTCGTCAAGTTTAACCCGAGTATTCTGCGTGTGCAAAACTGGCTTGCACCCGTTGTATGTGAACGTAGAGCTTATCACACCCGATCATCACATGGTGTCTCGGCACGACGAACTGTAGCAACAGTGCATACTCAGGGAGAACACTTATACCTTGAAATTTAGTAAGAGATCATCTTATAATGCTACCGCCGAACTAAGCAAAATAAGATGCATAAAGGATAAACATCACATGCAATCAATATAAGTGATATGATATGGCCATCATCATCTTGTGCCTTTGATCTCCATCTCCAAAGCACCATTGTCGGAGTAATGGGCCACGGGTAGGCTAACCCGACGCCCATAACCTTTTAGGACATCGGGGCTGACCGCGCCCCTCGGTATGCCAAGGTAAAGAGCCGCCTTCTGGAAGCCGGCTGGAGAAATAGCCGACTGCCCGTAGACGGCCGAGTCCAGAAGGCGAGGTCAAGACGAGCCGACTCCTGCCAGGCGGCTTCCAGAGAAGCCGACTCCGAGGTGTCGGCCTGCTACCCCTTCGAAGCCCGTACCCACATCAAGGGGGACGGGGCAGGGGATGGTTACAGTGCAGCCCATCCCCTCCCCTTCCTAAGGGCTAGCACGGCTACAGTGCGCTGTACCAACGAGGAGCCCCGCCCGGCGCGGCACTGTTGCCATGCCAGCCCTGACGTCACCACGGGCAAGAGGAGTCATGCTCCCACGACGGCCTGTCTGTATGGCCCAAGGACGACAGGACCCACCAATCAACGAGAGTCCAGAAGACGGCGAAGAGCCCTACCAATCGAACCCGATGGGAGTCGGCCCCTAGGAGTCGGCCTGCTCCTCCCACGGGCCCCACATGCCATTAACCAGACTAGACGGGGAGTGGCTACAGTAATCGCCCACCATGACGGCGGTGCTGTAGCCATGATCCTTCGACCAAGCCTGCGTCATTAGAAGCGCGGATACAGTGATCAGCAGCCAGCAAGACACCCAAGCGGCGGGTACGGCCTGTCGGCTCCGTACCAGACCAGTCGGCGGGGCCCCCTGATCAGCGGGCCCCAGCAGTCGGTGGAGAAGTCGGCGGCCAAAGAGACTGACGGCTGGGCCTGCGCCCAGTCATATTACCCTTGTACCCTTGGGGTAGGCCTATATAAACCCCCCCAGGGCACCCATGCAAAGGGTTCGGACCCATTAGAACTAGACCAGAGATAGAGGAAGGAGAAAGCTAGCCTTGCCTTCTCCTACTTCCAGCATACAGCTTGAGGAGCACCCTTGTACTCACTTTGCCTTAGTGATCATGCAGAGACCCCGTAGAGCAGGACTAGGGGTGTTATCTCCTAGAAGAGCCCCGAACCTGGGTAAAGTACGCCGGCGTTCGTGTCTACGCCAATCCCGTTTCCGGGCATCGGCAACGTTCTACTCGCTCCCACCATGATAAGCCATCCTTTGGCATATGTCGCACCCAACCCACGACATTTGGCGCCCACCGTGGGGCAAGGTGCACCGTCGTCCGGAGACCTGTTCTGGACGGGAACCCTTTTTCTCCCTAGCGAGCGCAGCCAGCCCAGCACGCCAGACGAAGTCTGCACCGACGCGCTGCTTGGCGCGCAAATCGCCTGCGCGGCCAGCTGCCTCGCCGATCTTGTCAGCGAGGTCCGCCTTTCCGACGCGCCCGCATCTGACGCGGGCACAGGCGACCCCAAGAGCCTCCTCGCGGGCCTCCTCGACCAACTCCACGTCGCCAGCGAGCCTGCTGTGGACTTGGAGTCCGTAGACTCCACCGACCCGATGCTGGTCGACTCCGACACTGCGTCGCTCGATGCGTTCCCCACCAACGTGGTGGTCTACGATGAGCCGCTCCCTCGCGCGGAGAGCGGTGGAAGCACCGTCACAGAGGTACTTGTCATCGGTCATGGCGAGCACTCCGACGGAGGTGCTCGCGACCCGCTTGATGCGGCACTACAAGACCTGACCGCGCCCATTCCCGAAGACGCCGACGCCGAGATGCTGGAGGCGCGGCACCTTTAGCTTGTCGAAGGCGCCAAGAAGCTGGCCAACATGAGACGCCTGTCAGAGGCCTATCAGCGCGAGATGGACCGCGCTGTGGGCGGCACGCCGGCTCCCGCCGGGCCCAGCCGCCTTGGCGTAGTCCAGCAGCGTGGCATGGCCATCGCCAACATGTTCGGGGCAGATCGCCCCGTCTACGCCACGCCGGTGGAAAACATCCGAGCTGCCCAAGCGGCAGCAGACAAGCTGGACAAGTTCGAGGGCAAGGAGCATCGCCAGATGGCGGAGCGCGTTCAGCGGCTGCCGAGCAGAACGAGGCCGACTGCCGCACCGACGCGTTGCGTCGATAGAATGACGACCTACGCCCCCACCGAGACCAAGGCGCGACATCTCGGATGCCGACCGGTGGCGTCTGTGGAAGAAAAGACAAGGAGTCGGCTGCTAGCCGTAGTCGGACTCATATCACCATAGAGCGCGACCAAGACGGCCGCCCAAGAGCAGTGGAACGACATGACGACTGTCTGCCTCCTCCCCCTCGCAGGGAAAGGCGAGTCTCCCCGCCGCCCGTTGACCACCCGACACTCGGCGATCGTCTTGGCTGCCGAGAGGGAGTCGGAGAGAATGATGCCCGCCACCGGATCGACCGTCTCCACCGATCCCTGGCACTTGAAGAAGAAGATGAGCTGGGCCCATCGTGCTTCGGCCCCCGCATTCGAGACAAGCCTTTCCCCAGAGGGTTCACACTCCCAAGAGACACGCCCAAATACACTGGCTCTGTGAAGCCGGAAGATTGGCTGGTTGACTACTCCACAGCAGTCAACATAGCAAACGGCAACAAGCGTGTTGCCGTGAAGTATGTTCCGCTCACGCTCCAGGGCACGACTAAGACTTGGCTGAACAGCTTGAATACGAGGCACTCATTCACGGGCTCCGGCTTGCCAAAGAGCTCGGCATTCGCCGAATGCTGTGCTATGGGGACTCCGACTTGGTGGTCCAGCAGTCGTCAGGCGACTGGGACGCCAAAGATGCAAACATGGCGAGCTACCGCTTCCTCGTACAGCAACTCAGTGGATATTTTGAGGGATGCGAGTTTCTTCATGTGCCAAGAAATGACAACGACCAAGCAGACGCCCTAGCACGAATTGGTTCCACCTGTCAAGCAATACCAACCGGCGTCGCCCTTCAGTGCCTTCTCAAACCGTCTGTCAAGCCATCACCAGAGTCAGATTCTATCTTTGTGCCGGCTCCTCCTGAAGCAGCCGGATCCGACTTGAGAGCTCAATCAGCCGACACGGGAGTTCTGACGGACGGCCCGAGGGTCGCAGCAGTCGCACCCGGCCCGGGGACAGCAGCGACTAGCCCAGGGACTTCAGAACTGGGAACGAGGACTGCACCAATCGGCCCGAAGACTTCATCAACACAGCAAGCGACTGCCGACTCCATCCCGCCACCTCCCGGCCCAGCCGCCCTTGTCCAAGTTGCAGTCCTGACAGTTGCAGAAGTTGCAGCACCTTCATGGGCCCAGCCCATCCACAGTTTTTTGGTGAACAAAGAGCTACCAACTGAAGAGATCTCGGCCCGGCAAGTGCAATGTCGGGTAGCAGCCTAGTGTCAACAGAGAGCTCATGAGGCGCAGTGTCATTGGTGTCTACCAGCGCTGCGTGGAGCCAGAGCAAGGCCCAGCGATTCTCAAAGGCATCCATCAAGGCGAGTGTGGCCACCACGCGGCTTCAAGAGCACTCATCGCCAAAGCCTTCCGCCATGGTTTCTTCTAGCCGACTGCTCTTGAAGACGCCAAGGAATTGGTCCAAAAATGCAAAGGGTGCCAGAAGTTTCGTTCCAAGCCACATCAGCCGGCTTCTGTGCTCAAGACTATTCCCATTGCCTGGCCCTTTGCTGTCTGGGGCCTGGACATGGTGGGACCATTCAAAATAGCGCGAGGCGGCATGACCCATCTGCTTGTCGCAGTGGACAAGTTCACCAAGTGGATAGAGGCCAAACCAATCAAGAAGCTGAACGGTCTGACTGTTGTGACTTTCATCTCTGACATCACCATCATATACGGCATACCGCACAGCATCATCACCGACAATGGCACAAACTTTGCCAAAGGCGCCTTGGCCTGTTTCTGCGCGACGCAGGGCATCAGACTGGACTTAGCGTCCGTTGCCCATCCGCAGTCAAACGGACAAGTAGTGCGAGCAAACGGCCTCATCTTGTCCGGCATCAAGCCTCGACTGGTCAAGCCTCTGGAGCATTCGGCCGGCTGTTGGCTCGATGAGCTGTCGGCCGTCCTCTGGAGCCTGCGCACAACTCCAAACAAGTCAACTGGCTTCACGCCCTTCTTCCTCGTCTACGGTGCCGAAGACGTCATCCCAACGGACATAGAGTTTGACTCCCCTTGAGTCACCATGTACACCGAAGAGGAGGCAGAAGAAGCACGTCAAGACGACGTCGATCTGCTGGAAGAGGGCCGGCTGTTAGCACTCAGTCGGTCCAGCATCTACCAGCAGAGCCTGTGCCGACACTATAACCGGAAGGTCAAGCCGAGATCTTTCCAAGAGGGAGACCTTGTGCTCCGGCTAATCCAGCGAACAGCCGGTCCGCACAAGCTCTCAGCGCCTTGGGAAGGCCCCTTCGTCATCAGCAAAGTGCTAGGCAAGGACTCCTACTACTTGATCGACGCTCAGAAGCCTCGAGCACGCAAGAGGGACGACTCCGGCAAGGAGACGGAACGACCGTGGAACGCAAACCTCCTCCAAAGATTTTACAGTTAAAGCAGTATGTACCACACTACCTTTTGTATTAAGTACGGAGACTCCGGGTCCCCCGAGACGAGCTCGGGGACTGCCCTCTTTTATCTATAAGAATCATGCCCATAAGTGTGTTATTTTTTATGCCGCTTGGCACCGGGTCCGACTAGTTGGCCCGGGGACTTGCCGCCTTGCACTATGAAATGCTTCCTACAGCCGAACAAGTAATGTGTGGCACCTAAGCCGTCTCCTGCCAGAAGCCACAGCTCACAGAGCGACTGGACGGTGGGCAGGAGTAAGGTAGAAAGGGTGCCCATATGAAAAATGGCTAAGGACACAAGCATGGGCATAGTCTAAGCCGGCTTCCCGCCTCTTACGACCGACTGTTGAGCAGCCGGCTCGCCGTGTTCTACTTAACTTGCCAAAGAACTCTAAACGGCTAAGTACTTGCCTTCCCAAAACAAGCTAAGTACTTGATCCAGCAATAGTCCGTAGAGCGATTGTCTGACTGGCAAGACGGCAACCAAGGGAAGGCGGCAAAGGAAAAAAGCCAAAGAGCAACGGGCAAGAAGAGATAGAACTCGGAATGTATTTACATAGCAAAGGCCTTTGGCCAATCTTCAAACAGCAGTTCAAGATACACCCCACGGGTGGAATTGTGCAAAATTAACAAAGTTCATCGAGACCGATAAGCAGGTATAAACAAAGGTAAAGTGGCAGCCTAGGAAGCAGCAGGCGGGCTTGGCGGAACGGCAGAATCGGCGGCGCCGGCTGGTGGAGCGGCCGGCTGGGAAGTCTCCGCTTGGTCGCCTCCAGTGGTAGCCGGCTCGGTTGGGCGTGGCTCATTGTTGGAGGCGCGGTCGAGCTGAGGCTGGCCATCCGCTCCGACCTTCGGCGCCTCCCCTTTGCCTTCCTCCTCCGCCCCGCCTTCTTCCTCGCCACTGGAGTCGATCACCTCCGCTGAATCCTCGCCGTTAGCCGGATTCATCCCGAACCATTCCGGCGGCGCCTCGTCGCCATTCTCAGCCCGCTCCGGGACGAGACGGTGGTGTCAGTGTATTCGGCGATCGACGCCGCGCTCTTGACGAGGTCATCTTCCATGACTACCAACTCTGCCTGAGCTTCTAGCGGGAGCGTGGCTAGCTGGGCTAGACTCAGCCCAGGATACCATGCCTTGACGAACTCTAAGGCCCGGCGCGCTCCAGCCTGGGCCGAAGAGCCCTTCCAGGCTTCAAGGCGGCCAGCCGCTACCTCCAGCTAGTCGGCAGTCCGACTTGGGGTGCGCGGTGCCGGCACCCACAGGGCGGCGATCGCCTGGGCGCCGACACGTTGAAGCCGGCACAACATCCGGTGGGCCGGCCGAAAACGAGCCTCAATGCTCAGGATCTGCTCGTTAAGGGTTCGGGGGGAGTCAGCGGCGATCTTCGCGCCATCCGCCATCCGCCCTTCACGATCAGCCTCGATGGCCTGGTTGGCGGCGTCCGAGTGGCCAGGGAAGAAGTCTGCCAGGACAGGAAGGAAAAGAGCCAAATTAGAGATTAGAAGCCGGCTCGACCAACAGCCGGCAGCTCAAAGAAGAAAAGTGAGGAGAGGCTCACCGTCGACGAGATCCTCGATCTCATGGAAGCGGGAGGACAGCATCGCCTCCTTGTTGGTCCAGGAGGAGCGCTCGGACACGAATTCGGCTAGGAGGGCGTCTCCTTGTCCTCTGCCTCTTTCTGGGCCTTCTTGAGCAGCTCCTTCTGCTCTGCCAACTGCGTGGCCAGCCGGTCACGCTCCTCAGTCAGCTGGCCGCACTCCTCTGAAGGAAATATGCCCTAGAGGCAATAATAAAGTTATTGTTTATTTCCTTATATCATGATAAATGTTTATTATTCATGCTAGAATTGTATTAACCGGCAAACATAATACATGTGTGAATACATAGACAAACAGAGTGTCACTAGTATGCCTCTACTTGACTAGCTCGTTGATCGAAGATGGTTATGTTTCCTAACCATAAACATGAGTTGTCATTTGATTAACGGGATCACATCATTAGGAGAATGATGTGATTGACTTGATCCATTCCGTTAGCTTAGCACTTGATCATTTAGTTTGTTGCTATTGCTTTCTTCATAACTTATACATGTTCCTATGACTATGAAATTATGCAACTCCCATTTACCGGAGGAACACTTTGTGTGCTACCAAACGTCACAACGTAACTGGGTGATTATAAAGGTGCTCTACAGGTGTCTCCGAAGGTACTTGTTGGGTTGGCGTATTTCGAGATTAGGATTTGTCACTCCGATTACCGGAGAGGTATCTCTGGGCCCTCTCGGTAATGCACATCACTCAAGCATTGCAACTAATAAGTTAGTTGCGGGATGATGTATTACGGAACGAGTAAAGAGACTTGCCGGTAACGAGATTCAACTAGGTATTAAGATACCGACGATCGAATCTCGGGCAAGTATCATACCGATGACAAAGGGAACAGCGTATGTTGTTATGCGGTCTGAGCGATGAAGATCTTCGTAGAATATGTAGGAGCCAATATGAGCATCCAGGTTCCGCTATTGGTTATTGACCGGAGACGTGTCTCGGTCATGTCTACATAATTCTCGAACTCGTAGGGTCCGCACGCTTAAAGTTCGGTGACGATCGTAATTAGGTTTTTTGTGTTTTGATGTACCGAAGGTTGTTCGGAGTCCCGGATGTGATCACGGACATGACGAGGAGTCTCGAAATGGCCGAGACATAAAGATTGATATATTGGAAGCCTAAATTTGGATATCGGAAATGTTCCGGATGAAATCGGGATTTTACCGGAGTACCGGGGGGGTTACCGGAACCCCCCGGGGGTTATTGGGCCTACATGGGCCATAAGGGAGAAGAGGAGGGCAGGCCACGCCCCCCCTCCCCCCTAGTCCAAATAGGACAAGGAAGGGGGGGCGCCCCCCTTTCCTCTTTCTCCCTTCCCCCTTCCTTTTCCAACAAGGCAAAAGGGGGGAGTCCTACTCCCGGTGGGAGTAGGACTCCTCCAGGCGCACCCCTAGGGCTGGCCGCACCTCCCCCTCTTCCTCCTTTATATACGGGGGCAAGGGGGCACCCCATGACACACAAGTTGATCTTCGTGATCGTTCCTTAGCCGTGTGTGGTGCCCCCTTCCACCATATTCCACCTCGGTCATATCGTAGCGGTGCTTAGGCGAAGCCCTGCGTCGGTAGAACATCATCACCGTCATCACGCTGTCGTGCTGACGAAACTCTCCCTCAATGTTTTGCTGGATCGGAGCTCGAGGGACGTCACCGAGTTGAACGTGTGCAGAACTCAGAGGTGTCGTACGTTCGGTACTTGGATCGGTCGGATCGGGAAGACGTACGACTACTTCCTCTATGTTGTGTCAACACTTCCGTTGCCGGTCTACGAGGGTACGTAGACAACACTCTCCCCTCTCGTTGCTATGCATCACCATGATCTTGCGTGTGCATAGGAATTTTTTTTAAATTACTACGTTCCCCAACAGTGGCATCCGAGCCTAGGTTTTATGCGTTGATGTTGTGCATGAGTAGAACACAAGTGAGTTGTGGGCGATATAAGTCATACTGCTTACCAGCATGTCATACTTTGGTTCGGCGGTATTGTTGGATGAAGCGGCTCAGACCGACATTACGTGTACGCTTATGCGAGACTGGTTCTACCGACGTGCTTTGCACATAGGTGGCTGGCGGGTGTTAGTTTCTCCAACTTTAGTTGAACCAAGTGTGGCTACGCCCGGTCCTTGCGAAGGTTAAAACAGCACCAACTTGACAAACTATCATTGTGGTTTTGATGCATAGGTAAGAACAGTTCTTGCTAAGCCCGTAGCAGCCACGTAAAACTTGCAACAACAAAGTAGAGGACGTCTAACTTGTTTTTGCAGGGCATGTGGTGATGTGATATGGTCAAGACATGATGCTAAATTTTATTGTATGAGATGATCATGTTTTGTAACCGAGTTATCGGCAACTGGCAGGAGCCATATGGTTGTCGCTTTATTGTATGCAATGCAATTGCGCTGTAATGCTTTACTTTATCACTAAGAGGTAATGATAGTCGTGGAAGCATAAGATTGGCGAGACGACAGTGATGCTATGATGGTGATCAAGGTGTCGCGCCGATGATGATGGTGATCATGACGGTGCTTCGGAGATGGAGATCACAAGCACAAGATGATGATGGCCATATCATATCACTTATATTAATTACATGTGATGTTTATCTTTTATGCATCTTATCTTGCTTTGATTGACGGTAGCATTATAAGATGATCTCTCACTAAATTTCAAGATAAAAGTGTTCTCCCTGAGTATGCACCGTTGCCAAAGTTCGTCGTGCCCAGACACCACGTGATGATCGGGTGTGATAAGCTCTACGTCCATCTACAATGGGTGCAGGCCAGTTTTGCACATGCATAATACTTAGGTTAAACTTGATGAGCCTAGCATATGCAGATATGGCCTCGGAACACTGAGACCGAAAGGTCGAGCGTGAATCATATAGTAGATATGATCAACATATTGATGTTCACCATTGAAAGCTACTCCATTTCACGTGATGATCGGTTATGGTTTAGTTGATTTGGATCATGTGATCACTTAGAAGATTAGAGGGATGTCTTTCTAAGTGGGAGTTCTTAAGTAATATGATTAATTGAACTTAAATTTATCATGAACTTAGCACCTGATGGTATCTTGCTTGTCTATGTTTGATTGTAGATAGATGGCCCGTGCTGTTGTTCCTTTGAATTTTAATGCGTTCCTTGAGAAAGCAAAGTTGAAATATGATGGTAGCAATTACACGGACTGGGTCCGTAACTTGAGGATTATCCTCATTGCTGCACAGAAGAATTACGTCCTGGAAGCACCGCTAGGTGCCAGGCCTGTTGCTGGAGCAACACCAGATGTTATGAACGTCTGGCAGAGCAAAGCTGATGACTACTCGATAGTTTAGTGTGCCATGCTTTACGGCTTAGAATCGGGACTTCAACAACGTTTTGAACGTCATGGAGCATATGAGATGTTCCAAGCAAATGCCCGGATTGAGAGATATGAAGTCTCCAATAAATTCTATAGCTGCAAGATGGAGGAGAATAGTTCTGTCAGTGAACATATACTCAAAATGTCTGGGTATCATAATCACTTGACTCAACTGGGAGTTAATCTTCCTGTTGATAGTGTCATTGACAGAGTTCTTCAATCACTGCCACCAAGCTACAAGAGCTTCGTGATGAACTATAACATGCAAGGGATGGATACGACAATTCCCGAGCTCTTCGCAATGCTAAAGGCTGCGGAGGTAGAAATCAAAAAGGAGCATCAAGTATTGATGGTCAACAAGACCGCCAGTTTCAAGAAAAAGGGCAAAGGGAAGAAGAAGGGGAACTTCAAGAAGAACAGTAAGCAAGTTACTGCTCAGGAGAAGAAACCCAAATCTGGACCTAAGCCTGAAACTGAGTGCTTCTACTGCAAGCAGACTGGACACTAGAAGCGGAACTGCCCCAAGTATTTGGCGAATAAGAAGGATGGCAAGGTGAACAAAGGTATATGTGATATACATGTTATTGATGTGTACCTTACTAGAGCTCGCAGTAGCACTTGGGTATTTGATATTGGTTCTGTTGATAACATTTGCAACTTGAAACAGGGACTACGGATTAAGCGAACACTGGCAAAGGACGAGGTGACGATGCGCGTGGGAAATGGTTCCAAAGTCGATGTGATCACAGTCGGCATGCTACCTCTACATCTACCTTCGGGATTAGTTTTAGACCTAAATAATTGTTATTTGGTGCCATCATTGAGCATGAACATTATATCTAGATCTTGTTTGATGCGAGATGGTTATTCATTTAAATCAAAGAATAATGGTTGTTCTATTTATATGAGTAATATCTTTTATGGTCATGCACCCTTGAAGAGTGGTCTATTTTTGATGAATCTCGATAGTAGTGATACACATATTTATAATGTTGAAACCAAAAGATGCAGAGTTGATAATGATAGTGCAACTTATTTGTGGCACTGCCGTTTAGGTCATATCGGTGTAAAGCGCATGAAGAAACTCCATACTGATGGACTTTTTGAATCACTTGGTACTTGTGAACCATGCCTCATGGGCAAGATGACTAAAATGCCGTTCTCCGATACTATGGAGAGAGCAACGGATTTGTTGGAGATCATACATACAGATGTATGTGGTCCGATGAATATTGAGGCTCGTGGCGGATATCGTTATTTTCTCACCTTCACAGATGATTTAAGAAGATATGGGTATATCTACTTAATGAAACATAAGTTTGAAACACTTGAAAAGTTTAAAGAATTTTAGAGTGAAGTTGAAAATCATTGTAACAAGAAAATAAAGTTTCTACGATCTGATCGTGGAGGAGAATATTTGAGTTACTAGTTTGGTCTACATTTGAAACAATGCGGAATAGTTTCGCAACTCACGCCACCCGGAACACCATAGTGTAATGGTGTGTCCGAACGTCGAAATCGTACTTTACTAGATATGGTGCGATCTATGATATCTCTTACAGATTTACCGCTATCGTTTTGGGGTTATGCTTTAGAGACGGCTACATTCACGTTAAATAGGGCACCATCGAAATCCGTTGAGACGACACCTTATGAACTATGGTTTGGCAAGAAACCAAAGTTGTCATTTCTGAAAGTTTGGGGCTGCGATGCTTATGTGAAAAAGCTTCAACCTGATAAGCTCGAACCCAAATCGGAGAAATGTGTATTCATAGGATACCCAAAGGAAATTGTTGGGTACACCTTCTATCACAGATCCGAAGGCAAGCCTTTCGTTTCTAAGAATGGATCCTTTCTAGAGAAGGAGTTTCTCTCGAAAGAAGTGAGTGGGAGAAAAGTAGAACTTGATGAGGTAACTGTACCTGCTCCCTTATTGGAAAGTAGTACATCACAGAAACCGGTTTCTGTGACACCTACACCAATTAGTGAGGAAGCTAATGATAACGATCACGAAACTTCAGATCAAGTTACTACCGAACCTCGTAGATCAACCAGAGTAAGATCCGCACCAGAGTGGTAAGGTAATCCTGTTCTGGAAGTCATGCTACTAGATCATGATGAACCTACGAACTATGAAGAAGCGATGGTGAGCCCAGATTCCGCAAAATGGCTAGAAGCCATGAAATCTGAGATGGGATCCATGTATGAGAACAAAGTGTGGACTTCGGTTGACTTGCCTGTTGATCGACAAGCAATTGAGAATAAATGGATCTTCAAGAAGAAGACTGACGCTGACAGTAATGTTACTGTCTACAAAGCTTGACTTGTTGCGAAAGGTTTTCGACAAGTTCAAGGAGTTGACTACGATAAGACCTTCTCACCCGTAGCGATGCTTAAGTCTATCCGAATCATGTTAGCAATTGCCGCATTTTATGATTATGAAATTTGGCAAATGGATGTCAAAACTGCATTCCTGAATGGATTTCTGGAAGAAGAGTTGTATATGATGCAACCAGAAGGTTTTGTCGATCCAAAGGGAGCTAACAAAGTGTGCAAGCTCCAGCGATCCATTTATGGACTGGTGCAAGCCTCTCGGAGTTGGAATAAACGCTTTGATAGTGTGATCAAAGCATTTGGTTTTGTATAAACTTTTGGAGAAGCCTGTATTTACAAGAAAGTGAGTGGGAGCTCTGTAGCATTTCTGATATTATATGTGGATGACATATTATTGATTGGAAATGATATAGAATTTCTAGATAGCATAAAGGGATACTTGAATAAGAGTTTTTCAATGAAAGACCTCGGCGAAGCTGCTTACATATTGGGCATTAAGATCTATAGAGATAGATCAAGACGCTTAATTGGACTTTCACAAAGCACATACCTTGACAAAGTTTTGAAGAAGTTCAAAATGGATCAAGCAAAGAAAGGGTTCTTGCCTGTGTTACAAGGTGTGAAGTTGAGTAAGACTCAATGTCTGACCACCGCAGAAGATAGAGAGAAAATGAAAGATGTTCCCTATGCTTCAGCCATAGGCTCTATCGTGTATGCAATGTTGTGTACTAGACCTGATGTGTGCCTTGCTATAAGTCTAGCAGGGAGGTACCAAAGTAATCCAGGAGTGAATCACTGAACTGCGGTCAAGAACATCCTGAAATACCTGAAAAGGACTAAGGATATGTTTCTCGTATATGGAGGTGACAAAGAGTTCATCGTAAATGGTTACGTTGATGCAAGCTTTGACACTGATCCGGACGATTCTAAATCGCAAACCGGATATGTGTTTATACTGAACGGTGGAGCTGTCAGTTTGTGCAGTTCTAAACAAAGCGTCGTGGTGGGATCTACATGTGAAACGGAGTACATAGCTGCTTCGGAAGTAGCAAATGAAGGAGTCTGGATGAAGGAGTTCATATCCGATCTAGGTGTCATACCTAGTGCATCGGGTCCAATGAAAATCTTTTGTGACAATACTGGTGCAATTGCCTTGGCGAAGGAATCCAGATTTCACAAGAGAACCAAGCACATCAAGAGACGCTTCAATTCCATTCGGGATTTAGTCCAAGTGGGAGACATAGAAATTTGTAAGATACATACGGATCTGGATGTTGCAGACCCGCTGACTAAGCCTCTTCCACGAGCAAAACATGATCAACACCAAGGCTCCATGGGTGTTAGAATCATTACTATGTAATCTAGATTATTGACTCTAGTGCAAGTGGGAGACTGAAGGAAATATGCCCTAGAGGCAATAATAAAGTTATTATTTATTTCCTTATATCATGATAAATGTTTATTATTCATGCTAGAATTGTATTAACCGAAAAACATAATACATGTCTAAATACATAGACAAACAGAGTGTCACTAGTATGCCTCTACTTGACTAGCTCGTTGATCGAAGATGGTTACGTTTCCTAACCATACACATGAGTTGTCATTTGATTAACGGGATCACATCATTAGGAGAATGATGTGATTGACTTGGCCCATTCCGTTAGCTTAGCACTTGATCGTTTAGTTTGTTGATATTGCTTTCTTCATAACTTATACATGTTCCTATGACTATGAGATTATGCAACTCCCGTTTACCAGAGGAACACTTTGTGTGCTACCAAACGTCACAACGTAACTGGGTGATTATAAAGGTGCTCTACAGGTGTCTCCGAAGGTACTTGTTGGGTTGGCGTATTTTGAGATTAGGATTTGTCACTCCAATTGTCGAAGAGGTATCTCTGGGCCCTCTTGGTAATGCACATCACTATAAGCCTTGAAAGCAATGTGACTAATGAGTTAGTTGCGGGATGTTGCATTACGGAACGAGTAAAGAGACTTGCCGGTAACAAGATTGAACTAGGTATTGAGATACCGACGATCGAATCTCGGGCAAGTAACATACCGATGACAAAGGGAACAACATTGTTGTTATGCGGTCTGACCGATAAAGATCTTCGTAGAATATGTAGGAGCCAATATGAGCATCCAGGTTCCGCTATTGGTTATTGACCGGAGACGTGTCTCGATCATGTCTACATAGTTCTCGAACACGTAGGGTCCGCACTCTTAAAGTTCGGTGACGATCGTAATTAGGGTTTTTGTGTTTTGATGTACCGAAGGTTGTTCGGAGTCCCAGATGTGAGCACGGACATGACGAGGAGTCTCGAAATGGTCAAGACATAAATATTGATATATTGGAAGCCTATATTTGGATATCGGAAACGTTCCGGGTGAAATCGGGATTTTACCGGAGTACCGGGGGGTTACCAGAACCCCCCCGGGGGGTTATTGGGCCTACATGGGCCATAAGGGAGAAGAGGAGGGCCAGCCAGGGCAGGCCGTGCGCCCCCTCCCCCCTAGTACGAATAGGACAAGGAAGGGGGGCGGCGCCCCCCTTTCCTCTTTCTCCCTTCCCCCTTCCTTTTCCAACAAGGCAAGAGGGGGGAGTCCTACTCCCGGTGGGAGTAGGACTCCTCCAGGCGCACCCCTAGGGCCGGCCGCACCTCCCCCTCTCCCTCCTTATATACGGGGGCAAGGGGGCACCCCATGACACACAAGTTGATCTTCGTGATCGTTCCTTAGCCGTGTGCGGTGCCCCCTTCCACCATATTCCACCTCGTTCATATCGTAGCGGTGCTTAGGCGAAGCCCTACGTCGGTAGAACATCATCACCGTCATCACGCTGTCGTGCTGACAAAACTCTCCCTCAACGTTTTGCTGGATCGGAGCTCGAGGGACGTCACCGAGTTGAACGTGTGCAGAACTCGGAGGTGCCGTACGTTCGGTACTTGGATCGGTCGGATCGGGAGGACGTACGACTACTTCCTCTACGTTGTGTCAACACTTCCGTTGCCGGTCTACGAGGGTACGTAGACAACACTCTCCCCTCTCGTTGCTATGCATCACCATGATCTTGCGTGTGCGTAGGAATTTTTTTGAAATTACTACGTTCCCCAACATCCTCCTCCTTGGTGCGCAGGGCAGTGTTGGCCTCGCCTAGTTGCTGCTGCAGGGCGGCATTGGCCTCTGCAAAACAAAGAGGAGAACAAGGTATTAGTTACCAACAAGGAAGAGAAGTCACCGAGGAGATCTGGCCCGACTGCTCAGCAGTCGACCGATTCGCGAGGAGTACAGCCCGCGGGCGCGCCAGCGCGCCCCCGCGAAGAAAGAGTCACCAACAGAAAAAAGAATAGTCACCGAGGAGATCCGGCCCGACTGCTCAGTAGTCGGCCCGAATCTCGGGCACTACAACCCGCGGGTGCGCCAGGGCACCCCCGCGGAGAAGGAAGAGGACTCACTCTGGCTTTCCGACAAGTCGGCGGTCCGCTTGGCCAGCTCCTCGACGTTGGCGTTGAAGGTGGTCACGCGAAGATTGTGGTAGTCATGTGACAAAATTTCAGACAAGTATTAGTACTTGGAACTCGCTGATCAGAGTTCCGGGCCGCCTGCTCAGCAGCCGGCCCGAAACTCGGGGACTACACCCAGTAGGTGCGTTGGCGCGCCCCCACCAAGAAGAACAAGAAACAGAGATAAAGAAGAAGGGAACGTACCCAGATGGCTTCTCGCGATGCCAGATATGCCTTGGTGCAGTTTTTGATGGCATCGCCCTCGGCTCGGAGCTTGGCTTGGACGTCCAGAAGCGCCCGGTTCAATGGGCCCATCCCGCCTCCCCGCACCCACCCAGTGGCCGCGGCGCTCGTCGCTTCAGTGTCCGGGATCGTGGAGCTCGCGGCGGCGGTCTCCAGAGGGCGCGGTGCTGAAGCCGCCTTTGCAAGACGGCGACGCATCGGCACGCCGACCTGGAGAAGTAGGCCCGCCACCACCTCGTCTTCAGTCAGCGGCACCGGCGAGTCCGCCGGCTACTCGCCTTGCTCGCTCCCAGATGGCGGCGGTGGCGGCACGATCACGTCCGGCGTGGCGGTGTCGCCGCCATCCCTCTCCATGATCGGGTTCTCGCTGCCGGCCTCCCCAGTCTGCGCCGTGAACTCCGGGGGTGGCGGCGCGGAGTTCAGAGGAATAACAAAAACCGCCGACTGGTAGTGCGCGACTTCTTCAGCTCGCTTCTTCACCGCATCGGCGGCCTCAGCCTCCGCCGATCTCTTCTTGGCGGCAGCCTCCGCCTTCCCAGCCTCTTCCTTCTTCACGCGGGCGGCTTCCTGCTCTTCACGCACCTCTCGTGCGCTCCACTCTGTCGCCTCCCGGAGGTCGGCGGCAGGGTCAATCCACCGAGTGGTAGCGGAAGTCTCCGCCGACCCAACGATGGAGGCGGCAGCGACCTTGTCAAGAGAGAGGGGAGCCCTGGACCCAAGGGCAACAAGCAAGCAAACTCAGACAAGATCAACGAAAGAAAAAAAATTGAAAGCGCAAGAAAGGTAGCACTTACGCGGAGACCAGCAGCGGCTTCTTCACTTCCTTGCGGAAGCGGTGAGCCTTTGCGGCCGCCTCGTCCCGCTTGGTCGCCGCGGCCGAGCCCTTGGGCTTCTTCGGCCAACTGCCAAACAGGCTCGGCGCGGCCCTGCACTTCTTCGCGCCGCCTTGGGCGTCTGGCGCGGCAGAAGAGCTCGCGCCAGGCTGGCTGGCTCCTGGCTGATGGCATGGGGTAACCTCCTCCGCGTCATCGCCAGGCCAGTCCTCGAAACTGGCCCCGAGCCTCGGGCCGCCCACTTCGCCGCTTCCTCCCTCGGCGTCGTCCTCTAAGGCCTCCACCCCCAGGTCGGGGCCGTCGACGTCGCTCTCCACCCGGTCGGGTAGGAATTCGCGGGCCGGCCCCATGGTGCCGGCTGCCGGATGGAGGGGGGGTTCTGACCAAAGCCGATTGGTCAGATTGGACAAGATGGACTCGACGACAAAGGAGTCAAAGAAAAAGGAAAAGAAACAACTCACCATGGGCGGAGGGTTGGCGCGTGAATACGGCTCCTTGCCAAACTACCACTCTCCCGTGAGCTCGCAGTTCGCAAGGTAGTTCACCATGTGGGCTACCTCCGCGTGAGGCATCTCCTTGGTGCACAGACGACTCGGGTCCCCATGCCCGCTCATCTGGCAAATCATGTGGGGGCGACTTTGGAGTGGGAGCACTCGGCGCGCCACGAAGGCGACCAGCAAATCCGGCCCGGTCAGGCCCTCCGACTGCGTCAGCACTCCGAGTCGCGCGATGGCGCCGGCCCCTACGGGCGTCAGCGTCCTGGCCCGATACGACCAGTTGGGCTGCCTCCCAGCCGGCGGGCCGGCCACGTAGGCCGGCAAATTGACCCAGTCGCCCTCCACGAAGATGCTCTTCACGTAGAAGTACTACTGCTGCCACATCTTCACCGAATTTATCAGCCGGATGGGGGGAAACGGGTTGTCGGCCCCCGACCTCCGCACGGCGATGAACGCGTCGCACTGAGGCAGCACGCCTGTGGCTTGGGTGCCGAGCTTGGAGTAGAAGAACTCCCCCCAGAGCTCGATGGTGGGGAGAACACCGAGGAAGCCTTCGCACAAGGTGACGAAGGCGGACAACAGCACTACCGTGTTGGGGGTGAGGTGGTGCGGCTGGAGACCGTAGAATTTGAGAAAGGCGCAGAAGAAGCCGCTCGCCGGAAGGCCAAGGCCGCGTAGGAAGTGCGAGCGGAAGACGAGCCGCTCGCCCTCCTCCAGCGCCGGCGAGATTTCCTTCTTCGGCGCGAGGTGGACCCTCACGAAGTCCTTGCCGGGCAGCCGCCGTGTCATGCGGAGGAAATCTATGTGATCATCGTGGACCTCCGAACCGTCCCAGGTGCCGGAGTGCACCATGGGGGGCGTGGCGGCGGAAGAAGAGCTCATCGGGAATGGGTCACCACGGCGCTCGGCGTGGCTTGGGGTGCGGCGGCGAGAGGAAGAAGAGGAGGAAGCAGTGAGGAGGAGGGGCGCGCGTGCTCCGCCGCTCCCCCCTCCTCCCCCTACTTATAGACCAGTGGGCTGTGAAGCCGAGGGGGCGGGTGTGGGATTTACTGCGCCCACTACCCCACGCCTCCCATGTTTATCGTGCAATATTACTGCGCGCAGTAACTCCGCGGGAATCTCAACCGTCCACCCCGGCCGCAGCGAATACGCTCGCGTGCCGTGGCGTGGTAGTGGTGGGCCCCGCCTATAGGCGTGTCCTGTCGCGTGCGTGGGTAGGCAGACTAGCCCGGCCGCACGTCGCCATGTGACAGGCCCGAAACGGGCGGCGGCCCGGAAGCTTAGCTAGCATGCCACTTGGATCCCGCCGAGGCGTTCGAAAATTTTGGACAAGTCAGATTGGGCGAGTCCGACTCCTGCCAGTCGGCCCGGCAGAAGCTAAACGAAGCTTTGCTTCAAGCACTCGGAGAAAGGAAACTGTTGAGGCTCCTCAACCAGTCGCCCGCGGCGCCTCACCAGCTTCGGAGACTACTGTCGGAGTAATGGGCCACGGGTAGGCTAACCCGACGCCCATAACCTTTCAGGACATCGGGGCTGACCGCGCCCCTCGGGGTGCCAAGGTAAAGGGCCGCCTTCTGGAAGCCGGCTGGAGAAATAGAAGGCTGCACATAGACGGCCGAGTCTAGAAGGTGAGGTCGAGACGAGCCGACTCCTGCCAGGCGGCTTCCAGAGAAGCCTGTTGGGGATCGTAGCAGAAATTCAAAATTTTCCTACGTGTCACCAAGATCAATCTATGGAGAGACTAGCAACGAGAGAGAGGAGTGCATCTTCATACCCTTGAAGATCGCAATGCGGAAGCGTTACAAGAACGCGGATGAAGGAGTCGTACTCGTAGCGATTCAGATCGCGGTCGATTCCGATCTAAGCGCCGAACAACGGCGCCTCCGCGTTCAACACACGTACAGCCCGGTGACGTCTCTGTGAAGTAAGAACATAACGATATCCACTGTGTGCCTCAACACTTATTGGAATGCACACATCAAAATGTATTACTTCCAACAAGTTGCTTTCTTGTTCCATCTTACTGAAAACGAGGCCTTTCAGTCATCTTGCCCATGTGGTATGATATGCATGTCTCAAGTGATTCAAAACCAAGTGAGTCCAAATGATCCATCTTTATGGAGTTTCTTCATGCATGTCTACCAATAGACATGGTTCGCATGTCTCAATCTTTTCAAAAACGAGTGAGTCCAAAGATCCATCAACATGGAGCTTCTTCATGCGTTTTATACCAACATGACTCAAATGGCAGTGCCACAAGTATGTGCTACTATCATTACTATCTTATATCTTTTGGCATGAACATGTGTATCACTACGATCGAGATTCAATAAACCATTCATTTTAGGTGCAAGACCATTGAAGGTATTATTCAAATAAACAGAGTAACCATTATTCCCCTTAAATGAATAACCGTATTGAGATAAACATAATCCAATCATGTCTATGCTCAACGCAAACACCAAATAACAATTATTTAAGTTTAACACCAATCTCGATGGTGGAGGGAGCATGCGATGCTTGATCACATCAACCTTGGAAACACTTCCAACACATATCGTCATCTCACCTTCAGCTAGTCTCCGTTTATTCCGTAGCCTTTTATTTCAAGTTACTAACACTTAGCAACTGAACCGGTATTTAATACCCTGGTGCTACTAGGAGTACTAGTAAAGTACACATTAATATAACGTATATCCAAAATACTTCTGTCGACCTTGCCAGCCTTCTCATCTACCAAGTATCTAGGGTAGTTCTACTTCAGTGACCGTTCCCCTCATTACAGAAGCACTTAGTTCGGGTTTGGTTCAACCTTGGGTTTCTTCACTAGATCAGCAACTGATTTGCCGTCTCATGAAGTATCCCTTCTTTCCCTTGCCCTTCTTGAAACTAGTGGTTTAACCATCAACAATTGATGCTCCTACTTGATTTCTACTTTCGCGGTGTCAAACATCGCGAGTTGCTCAAGGATCATCATGTCTATCCCTTATATGTTATAGTTCATCACGAAGCTCCAATAGCTTGGTGGCAGTGACTATGGAGAATCATCACTATCTCATCTAGAAGATTAACTCCCACTCGATTCAAGCGATTGTAGTACTCAGACAATCTGAGCACATGCTCAACGTTGAGCTTTTCTCCTTAGTTTCCAGGCTTAGGAAACTTGTCAGAGGTCTCATACCTCTTGACGTGGGCACTAGCCTGAAATCCCAATTTCAGTCCTTGGAACATTTCATATGCTCTGCGATGTTTCAAAAACGTCTTTGGTGCCTCAATTCTAAACCGTTAGCATTACGCACTGAACTATCATGTAGTCATCAAAACGTGTATGTCAGATGTTTCCCAACATCTACAGACGATGCTCGAGGATCAGCACACTGAGCGGTGCATTAAGGACATAATCCTTCTGTGCAGCAATGAGGACAATCCTCAGTTTAGGACCCAGTCCGCATAATTGCTACTGTCAACTCTCAACTAAATTTTCTCTAGGAACATATCTAAAACAGTAGAACCAAAGCGTGAGCTACGACATAATTTGCAAAGACCTATTGACTATGTTCATAATAATTAAGTTCATATAATCAAATTATTCAATGAACTCCCACTTAGATAGACATCCCTCTAGTCATCTAAGTGATACATGATCCGAGTCAACTAGGCCGTGTCCGATCATCACGTGAGACGGACTAGTCATCATCGGTGAACATCTTCATGTTGATCATATCCATTGTACGACTCATGTTCGACCTTTTGGTCTTCCGTGTTTCGAGGCCATGTCTGTACATGCTAGGCTCGTCAAGTTAACCTAAGTGTATTGCGTGTGTAAATCTGGCTTACACCCGTTGTATGCGAACGTTAGAACCTATCACACCCGATCATCACGTGGTTTTTCGGAACAATGGACCTTAGCAACGGTGCACAGTTAGGGGGAACACTTTCCTGAAATTATAGTGAGGGATCATCTTATTTATGCTACCGTCGTTCTAAGCAAATAAGATGTAAACATGACAAACATCACATGCAAATCATAAAGTGACATGATATGGCCAATATCATCTTGCGCCTTTGATCTCCATCTTCGAGGCGCGGCATGAACACCATCGTCACCGGCATGACACCATGATCTGCATCATCATGATCTCCATCATCGTGTCTTCATGAAGTTGCCTCACCAACTATTACTTCTACTACTATGGCTAACGGTTAGCAATTAAGTAAAGTAATTACATGATGTTTATGTTGACACACAGGTCATAAATAAATTAAGACAACTCCTATGGCTCCTGCCGGTTGTCATACTCATCGACATGCAAGTCGTGATTCCAATTACAAGAACATGATCAATCTCATACATCACATATATCATTCATCACATCCTTTTGGCCATATCACATCACACGGCATATGCTGCAAAAACAAGTTAGACGTCCTCTAATTGTTGTTGCAAGTCTTTACATGGCTGCTATAGGTTTCTAGCAAGAACGTTTCTTACCTACGCCAAAACCACAACGTGATATGCCAATTTCTATTTACCCTTCATAAGGACCCTTTTCATCGAATCCGATCCGACTAAAGTGGGAGAGACAGACACCCGCTAGCCACCTTATGCAACTAGTGCATGTCAGTCGGTGGAACCAGTCTCACGTAAGCGTACGTGTAAGGTCGGTCCGGGTCGCTTCATCCCATGATGCCGCTGAATCAAGATAAGACTAGTAACGGCAAGTAAATTGACAAAATCGATGCCCACAACAACTTGTGTTCTACTCGTGCATAGAAACTACGCATAGACCTAGCTCATGATGCCACTGTTGGGGATCGTAGCAGAAATTCAAAATTTTCCTACGTGTCACCAAGATCAATCTATGGAGAGACTAGCAAAGAGAGAGAGGAGTGCATCTTCATACCCTTGAAGATCGCAATGCGGAAGCGTTACAAGAACGCGGATGAAGGAGTCGTACTCGTAGAGATTCAGATCGCGGTCGATTCCGATCTAAGCGCCGAACAACGGCGCCTCCGCGTTCAACACACGTACAGCCCGGTGACGTCTCCCACGCCTTGATCCAGCAAGGAGAGAGGGAGAGGTTGGGGAAGACTCTGTCCAGCAGCAGCACGATGGCGTGGTGGTGGTGGAGGAGTGCGGGACTCTAGCAGGGCTTCGCCAAGCACTACGAGAGACGAGGAGGGAGAGAGGTAGGGCTGCGCCAAGAGAGAGATCAAATCATGTGTTGGGCAGCCCCCAATACCTCAAGTATATATAGGGGAAGGGGAGGGGCTGCACCCCCATCTAGGGTTCCCTCCCTAGGGGTGGCGGCAGCCCCAAAACCCATCTAGGGTTGCGGCCAAGGGGGGGAGATGGGGGCGCCCTAGGGTGGGCCTTAAGGCCCATCTGGACCTAGGGTTTGCCCCCTCCCACTCTCCACGTGCCTTGGGCCTTGGTGGGGGGGCGCACCAGCCTTCCTGGGGCTGGTCCCCTCCGACACTTGGCCCACGCAACCTTCTGGGGCTGGTGGCCCCACCTGGTGGACACCCGGGACCCTCCCGGTGGTCCCAGTACGTTACCGATAGTAGCCGAAACTTTTCCGGTGAACAAAACGGGACTTCCCATATATAAATCTTTACCTCCGGACCATTCCGGAACTCCTCGTGACGTCCGGGATCTCATCCGGGACTCCGAACAACATTCGGTAACCACATACATACTTTCCCTATAACCCTAGCGTCATCGAACCTTAAGTGTGTAGACCCTACGGGCTCGGGAGTCATGCAGACATGGCCGAGACAACTCTCCGGTCAATAACCAACAGCGGGATCTGGATACCCATGTTTCCTCCCACATGCTCCACGATGATCTCATCGGATGAACCACGATGTCAGGGATTCAGTCAATCCCGTATACAATTCCCTTTCTCTACCGGTATAGCCCTTGCCCGAGATTCGATCGTCGGTATCCCGATACCTTGTTCAATCTCGTTACTGGCAAGTCTCTTTACTCGTTCCGTAACACATCATCCCATGATCAACTCCTTGGTCACATTGTGCACACTATGATGATGTCCTACCGAGTGGGCCCAGAGATACCTCTTCGTTACACGGAGTGACAAATCCCAGTCTCGATTCGTGCCAACCCAACAGACACTTTCGGAGATACCCGCAGTGCACCTTTATAGCCACCCAGTTACGTTGTGACATTTGGTACACCCAAAGCATTTCTACGGTATCCGGGAGTTGCACAATCTCCTGGTCTAAGGAAATGATACTTGACATTAGAAAAGCTTTAGCATACGAGCTACACGATCTTGTGCTAGGCTTAGGATTGGGTCTTGTCCATCACATCATTCTCCTAATGATGTGATCCCATTATCAACGACATCCAATGTCCATGGTCAGGAAACCGTAACCATCTATTGATCAATGAGCTAGTCAACTAGAGGCTTACTAGGGACATGGTGTTGTCTATGTATCCACACATGTATCTGAGTTTCCTATCAATACAATTCTAGCATGGATAATAAACGATTATCATGAACAAGGAAATATAATAATAACTAATTTATTATTGCCTCTAGGGCATATTTCCAACAAAGCCGGCTCCGAGGAGTCGGCCCGCGGCCCCTTCGAAGCCCGTACCCACATCAAGGGGGACGGGGCGGGGATGGCTACAGTGCAGCCCATCCCCTCCCCTTCCTAAGGACTGGCGCGGCCATAGTACGCTGTACCAACGAGGAGCCCCGCCCGGCGTGGCACTGTTGCCAAGCCAGCCCTGACGTCACCACGGGCAGGCGGAGTCCTGCTCCAACGACGGCTTGTCTGTATGGCCCAAGGACAATGGGCCCCACCAGTCAGCGAGAGTCCAGAAGACGGCGAAGAGTCCTACCAATCGGACCCGATGGGAGTCGGCCCCTAGGAGTCGGCCTGCTCCTCCCATGGGCCCCACGCGCCATTAACCAGACTAGATGGGGAGTGGCTACAGTAATCGCCTGCCATGATGGCGGTGCTGTAGCCATTATCCTTCGACCAAGCCTGCGTCATTGGAAGCGTGACTACAGTGATCAACAGCCGGCAAGACCCCCAAGCGGCGGGTATGGCCTGTCGGCTCCGTACCAGACCAGTCGGCGGCCCCCCCCCGATCGGCGGGCCCCAGTAGTCGGCGGAGAAGTCGGTGGCCGAAGAGACTGACGGCTGGGCCTTCGCCCAGTCATATTACCCTTGCACCCCTGGGGGTAGGCCTATATAAAAACCCCAGGGCACCCATGCAAAGGGTTCAGACCCATTAGAACTAGACCAGAGATAGAGGAAGGAGAAAGCTAGCCTTGCCTTCTCCTACCTCCAGCATACAGGTCGAGGAGCACCCTTGTACTCACTTTGCCTTAGTGATCATGCGGAGACCCCGTAGAGCAGGACTAGGGGTGCTACCTCCTCGGAGAGCCCCGAACCTGGGTAAAGTACGTCGGCGTTCGTGTCTACGCCTAATCCCGCTTCCGGGCACCGGCGACGTTCTACTCGCTCCCACCATGATAAGCCATCCTTTGGCATATGTCGCACCCAAACCCCGACATTTGGCGTCCACCGTGGGGCAAGGTGCACTGTCGTCCGAAGACCTGTTCTGGACAGGAACCCTTTTTCTCCCTGGCGAGCGCAGCCAGCCCAGCACGCCAGACGGAGTCTGCGCCGACGCGCTGCTTGGCGCGCAAATCGCCTGCGCGGCCAGTTGCCTCGCCGATCTTGTCGGAGGTCCGCCTCTCCGACGAGCCCGCATCCGATGCGGGCATAGGCGACCCCCAGAGCCTCCTCGCGGACCTCCTCGACCAACTCCACGTCGCCAGCGAGCCTGCTGTGGACTTGGAGTCCGTAGGCTCCACCGACCCGATGTTGGTCGACTCCGACACTGCGTCGCTCGACGCGTTCCCCACCAACGTGGTGGTCTACGACGAGCCGCTCCCTCGCGCGGAGAGCGGCGGAAGCACCGTCACGGAGGTACTTGTCATCGGTCACGGCGAGCACTCCGACGGAGGTGCTCGCGACCCGCTTGATGCGGCACTACAAGACCTGACCGCGCCCATTCCCGAAGACACCGACGCCGAGACGCTGGAGGCGCGCCGCCTTCAGCTTGTCGAAGGCGCCAAGAAGCTGGCCAGCATGAGACGCCTGTCGGAGGCCTATCAGCGCGACATGGACCGCGCTGTGGGCGGCACGCCGGCTCCCGCCAGGCCCAGCTGCCTTGGCGTAGTCCAGCAGCGCGGCGTGGCCATTGCCAACCTGTTCGGGGTAGATCGCCCCGTCTACGCCACGCCGGCGGAAAACATCCGAGCTGCCCAAGTGGCAGCAGACGAGCTGGACAAGTTCGAGGGCGAGGAGCGTCGCGTGATGGCGGAGTGCGTTCAGTGGCTCCTCGACGCGACTGCCGAGCAGAACGAGGCCGGCTGCCTCACTGACACGCTGCGTCGGCAGAATGACGACCTACGCCCCCGCCGAGACCAAGGCGCGACATCTCGGATGCCGACCGGTGGCATCCGTGGAAGAAAAGACAAGGAGCCGGCTGCTAGCCGCAGTCAGACTCATATCACCATAGAGCGCGACCAAGACGGCCGCCCAAGAGCAGTGGAACGACGGGACGACTGTCCGCCTCCTCCTCCTCGCAGGGAAAGGTGAGTCTCCCCGCCGCCTGTTGACCACCCGACACTCGGCAACCGTCTTGGCCGCCAAGAGGGAGTCGGAGAGAATGATGCCCGCCACCGGATCGACCGTCTCCACCGATCCCTGGCGCTTGAAGAAGAAGATGAGCTGGGCCCGCCGTGCTTCGGCCCCCGCATTCGAGACGAGCCTTTCCCCAGAGGGTTCATACTCCCAAGAGACACGCCCAAATACACCGGCTCTGTGAAGCCGAAAGATTGGCTGGTTGACTACTCCACAATAGTCAGCATAGCAAACGGCAACAAGCGTGTTGCCGTGAAGTATGTTCCGCTCATGCTCCAAGGCAAGGCCCGGACTTGGCTGAACAACTTGAATACGAGGCACTCATTCACGGGCTCCGGCTTGCCAAAGAGCTTGGCATTCGCCGGATCCTGTGCTATGGGGACTCCAACTTGGTGGTCCAGCAGTCGTCAGGCGACTGGGACACCAAAGATGCAAACATGGCGAGCTACCTCTTCCTCGTACAGCAACTCAGTGGATATTTTGAGGGATGCGAGTTTCTTCATGTGCCAAGAAACGACAACGACCAAGCAGACGCCCTGGCACGAATCGCCTCCACCCGTCAAGCAATACCAACCGGCGTCGCCCTTCAGTGCCTTCTCAAATTGTCTGTCAAGCCATCACCAGAGTCAGATTCTATCTTCGTGCCGGCTCCTCCTAAAGCAGTTGGATCCGACTTGAGAGCTCAATCAGCCGGCACGGGAGTTCTGACGGACGGCCCGGGGGTCGCAGCAGTCGCACCCGGCCTGGGGACTTCAGAACCTGGCCCGGGGACTTCAAAACCCGGCCTGGGGACTGTAGCGACTAGCCCGGGGACTTCAGAACTCAGCCTGAGGACTGCACCAATCAGCCCGAAGACTTCATCAACACAGCAAGCGGCTGCCGACTCCAACCCGCCGCCTCCCGGCCCAGCCGCCCTTGTCCAAGTTACAGTCCTGACAGTTGCAGAAGTCGCAGCACCTTCATGGGCCCAGCCCATCCTTAGTTTTTTGGTGAACAAAGAGCTACCAACTGAAGAGATCTCGGCCCGGCAAGTGCAACGTCGGGAAGCAGCCTAGTGTCAACACAGAGCTCATGAGGCGCAGTGTCACTGGTGTCTACCAGCGCTGCGTGGAGCCGGAGCAAGGCCAAGCAATTCTCAAAGACATCCATCAAGGCGAGTGTGGCCACCACGGGGCTTCAAGAGCACTCGTCGCCAAAGCCTTCCGCCATGGTTTCTTCTGGCCGACTGCTCTTGAAGACGCCAAGGAATTGGTCCAAAAATGCAAAGGGTGCCAGAAGTTTCGTTCCAAGCCACATCAGCCGGCTTCTGCGCTCAAGACTATTCCCATTGCCGGGCCCTTTGCTGTCTGGGGCCTGGACATGGTGGGACCATTCAAAACAGCGCGAGGCGGCATAACCCATCTGCTTGTCGCGGTGGACAAGTTCACCAAGTGGATAGAGGCCAAACCAATCTTCTTGCCGAAGTCTGCCATGTAGCAGCAATAAACCCTTGGAATGATTGCTACCTCTTGAGCACTGTGTTGGTTTTCCCTTGAAGAGGAAAGGGTGATGCAACAAAGTAGCGTAAGTATTTCCCTCGGTTTTTGAGAACCAAGGTATCAATCCAGTAGGAGACTACACACAAGTCCCTCGTACCTACACAAACAAATAAGAACCTCGCAACCAACGCAATAAAGGGGGTTTCAAGCCCTTCACGGTCACTTACGAGAGCGAGATATGATAGAGATAATAATAATAATAATAATAATAATAATAAGATAAATATTTTTGGTATTTTTATGATATAGATTGAAAGTAAAGATTGCAAAATAAAAAAGATTGGAAACTTATATGATAAAAGATAGACCTGTGTGCCATAGGTTTCACTAGTGGCTTCTCTCAAGATAGCATAAGTATTACGGTGGGTGAACAAATTATTGTCGAGCAATTGATAGAAAAGTGCATACTTTTGAGAATATCTAGGCATGATCATGTATATAGGCATCACGTCCGCGACAAGTAGACCAAAACGATTCTGCATCTACTACTGTTACTCCACACATCGACCGCTATCCAGCATGCATCTAGAGTATTAAGTTCATAAGAACAGAGTAACGCATTAGGCAAGATGACATGATGTAGAGGGATAAACTCAAGAAATATGATATAAACCCCATCCTTTTATCCTTGATGGCAACAATACAATATGTGCCTAGCTGCCCCTACTGTCACTGGGAAAGGACACCGCAAGATTGAACCGAAAACAAAGCACTTCTCCCATTGCAAGAAAGATCAATCTAGTAGGCCAAACCAAACTGATAATTCGAAGAGACTTGCAAAGATAACCAATCATACATAAAAGATTTCAGAGAAGAATCAAATATTGTTCATAGATAAACTTGATCATAAACCCACAATTCATCGGATCTCGACAAACACACCACAAAAAGAGTTACATCAAATAGATCTCCAAGAAGATTGAAAAGAACATTGTATTGAGATCCAAAGAGAGAGAAGAAGCCATCTAGCTAATAACTATGGACCCGAAGTTCTGAAGTAAACTACTCACACATCATCGGAGAGGCTATGGTGTTGATGTACAAGCCCTTCATGATCGATTCCCCCTCCGGTGGAGCTCCGGAAAAGGCCCCAAGATGGGGTCTCTTGGGTATAGAAGGTTGCGGCGGTGGAAATAGGGTTTCGTGGTGCTCCTGGATGTTTTCGGGGTATATGGATATATATATGAGGAAGAAGTAGGTCGGTGGAGCCACGAGGGGCCCACGAGGGTGGAGGGCGCGCCCAGGGGGGTAGGCGCGCCCCCTGCCTCGTGGCCTCCTCATTGATTTATTGACGTCCACTCCAAGTCCTTTGGATTACGTTTGTTCCAAAAATAACTCTCCCGAAATTTCATTCCGTTTGATATTCCTTTTCTGCGAAACACTGAAATAGGAAAAAAAACAGCAATTTGTATTGGGCCTTGGGTTAGTAGGTTAGTCCCAAAAATAATATAAAAGTGTATAAATAAGCCCATTAACATCCAAAACAGATAATATAATAGCATGGAACAATAAAAAATTATAGATACGTTGGAGATGTATCAAGCATCCCCAAGCTTAATTCCTGCTCGTCCTCGAGTAGGTAAATGATAAAAACAGAATTTTTGATGTGGAATGCTACCTAGCATAATTCTCAATGTAATTTTATTTATTGTGGCATGAATGTTCAGATCCAAAAGATTCAAGACAAAAGTTTAATATTGACATAAAAATAATAATACTTCAAGCATACTAAGTTGTCATGTCTTCTCAAAATAACATGGCAAAAGAAAGTTCATCCCTACAAAATCATATAGTTTGGTCATGCTCGATTTTCGTCACAGGAGAATGCTCTCATCTTGCACAACCCCGATGACAAGCCAAGCAATTGTTTCATACTTTGGTAATCTCAAACTTTTTTCAACTTTCACGCAATACATGAGCGTGAGCCATGGATATAGCACTATGGGTGGAATAGAATAATGATAGGGGGTTATGTCGAAAAGACAAAAAAGGAGAAAGTCTCACATCAACGAGGCTAATCAATGGACTAGGAAGATGCCCATTAATTGATGTCAATGCAAGGAGTAGGGATTGCCATGCAACGGATGCACTAGAGCTACAAATGTATGAAAGCCCAACGAAAGAAACTAAGTGGGTGTGCATCCAACTTGCTTGCTCACGAAGACCTAGGGCATTTAAGTAAGCCCATTGTTGGAATATACAAGCCAAGTTCTATAATGAAAAATTCCCACTAGTATATGAAAGTGACCAAAAAAGAGACTATCTATCATAAAGATCATGGTGCTGCTTTGAAGCACAAGTGTGGAAAAAAGGATAGTAGCATTGTCCCTTTTTATTTCTTTTATTTTTTATTCTTTTTTTATTTGGGACAATGCTCTATTAATGATTATCATCACACTTCTATTTATTTACAACTCAATGATTACAAATCTATACTAGAACAGAATATGACTCTATATGAATGCCTCAGGCGGTGTACCGGGAAGGGCAATGAATTAAGAGTGACATGTAAGATAAATTATGCATGGTGGCTTTGCCACAAATACGATGTCAACTATATGATCATGCAAAGCAATATGATAATGATGAAGCATGTCATAAATGAAACGGTGGAAAGTTGCATCGCAATATATCTCGGAATGGCTATGGAAATGCCATAATAGGTAGGTATGGTGGCTGTTTTGAGGAAGATATAAGGAGGTTTATGTGTGATAGAGCGTATCATATCACGGGGTTTGGATGCACCGGCGAAGTTTGCACCAACTCTCAAGGTGAGAAAGGGAAATGCATGGTACCGAAGAGGCTAGCAATGATGGAAGGGTGAGAGTGCGTATAATCCCTGGACTCAACATTAGTCATGAAGAACTCACATACTTGTTGCAAAAATCTACAAGTCATCAAAAACCAAGCACTACGTGCATGCTCCTAGAGGGATAGATTGGTAGGAAAAGACCATTGCTCGTCCCTGACCGCCACTCATAAGGAAGACAATCAAAGGGCACCTCATGTTTCAAATTTGTTACACAACAGTTACCATACGTGCATGCTACAGGACTTGCTGTGATGCCCCGAGACTGTTGCGCCAGGTGTCTTCCAGTTATTTGTTGTTGTTGTCTTGTCATTTGCTTGCGTGTTACATCTTGCCATGTCATCATCCGCATTGCATCTGCATGTTTTCAAAACTTGCATCCGTCCCGGTCTCCTCGTTCCTTCTGTTGTCCGTTCTGAGCCCAGACACACTTGCACGCGCCCGCGGCACGTCCGAAATAGTATTTTATAAGTGGCCGGAAAATGTTCTCGGAATGGGATGAAAGTTGGCGTGCGATGTTGTTTTGTTGTCAGTAGGTCGCCTGCCAAATTTCATCGCATTCGGAGTCCGTTTGATGCCCCCAACGAATAAATATAGCGGCATTATAGCCGGTCTAACGTCGGACGTTTACGGTCTTCGAAAACTGCTGCTGGGCCCTCTCTCTCTTCTCTCCTCTCAGCCTCGCCACAGCCCACCTAGTCCATCCACCTACCCCTCTTCGCGTCCGGAGCCGTCCGATGCGATCGCACGGTCCGAAAACCCCTCTTTGCACAGTGCATCGACCCCTCGTGCGTGTCCGAAACTGTCTCGGACCCGACCCGGGAAGTCGTCACCGTTAGATTCGGATCATCCCCAAGCATCTACAAAACGTCTCCGTTTTCTTATTTGGACTCCTCTAACCATTTATTCTCGATCGTACGATTATGATCGGGGGGATCCGATAGCCCCTAACCTAACCCACTCACTATATAAACTAGTCCAACCCTAGATTCTAGGAAGTTGTCCCTGCCGCCGCCGCTGCACTCTTCGTCCACACCTCGGGATCCCCATCACTCGAACCAAATCAAATCCATCTCCTCATTTTCACCACCAACCCAACCAGCGAGCCCCTCCTCCTATCGATCCATCCCCACGCCCCTCCGCGGTTGGGCCCGAGCAGGAGCACCGAGAGCCGCAGCTCGTCCGTGAGCAACCCTGCCGCCATCAGGCCAGGACCTCCCCGTCGCTCCTCCTTGCTCCTGTATCTTCTCGTTGCCTCCCGCCTCTCCTCGTAACTCTCTCTCTCCCTCACCTTCGATAGGGGAACCAAAGGAAGCCGCCACCGCCTGGAGCTCCAAGTCCACCAGCCTGCCTCCGATCCCACAGGGAATGAGAGCCCGACGACCTCCATGTCCGGATCCATCCACCTCAAACGGATCCTGCACCCAGGACCCCGTCGTCCTCCAGCATCCCTGTAGCCCCGGGCCACCGGAGCGCTGAGCCGCCCCGTCGTCCTTCGGCCCTACAGACACCTTCGCCGGCGACCACAGGAGCAGGAGCTTCTCCAGCCGCGAGCGCCCGAGGCCTCCTCCTCGACCCTCCCCGCGCAAACCCCATTTGCTGCTCGTCACCATGGCCGACCCTGCAGCAAGCTCTGCCATCGCACCATCTTCAGGCACTCGAGCACGAGCTCGCCCGCGCCCCGTCTTCCTCCTCGTCGCGCGGATCCAGGAGGCTCGACGCCCAGCCGCCCGCTGCGCCCGCTCGCAGCGCCTTCGCAGTCCCGCGCCGCTGCTTCCCCTTTGTCCCCTGCTTCAGATCGAGCAGCGCACGCTACCTCGAACGCGTTGACTAGGTCGACCGCACCCGCGTGCACGTAGTGCAGCAACCGGCCTGCCCAGCTCCACCACCGGCCCAAGGCCTATAAGTGAGCCTCAGCCCAGCCACTGTTTCCCCCTATGCACAGTTGGGCCAGTTCAGTTTCAGCCCATGAACGTTTTTTTCCCTTGGATGTTTTTTCTTTTTCCTGGCCTTTGCATATTCACAGAAAATGCCATTATATTGATATGCTCATAAATAATTAACCGTGCATCGGTTTAAAACAAACTTTATATGAAACATGCTTAGAATTTTGTCTAGTTTCATAATATGCAACTTTCAACCATGTTTAAAATGTTTAAAATGCTGTTTGTTTAAATTTTCTCAAATGCCATGTTAAAATGATTTATTTCATAACTTAATAACCGTAGCTCCAAACCTAATAAACTTTATATGTAAATGGGGTAGAAAAATGCCTAGTTTAACATGCTGGCATCACTTTGCATGTTTAATAACTCTAAAATATGGTTCAGGGCAGAACAGTACCAAATCTAATGTATGCTCATGAGGATTTTTCCGGACTTGTTGCTTGTTCTTCCGGCCTCATTTAAACTTGCCTAGATAGGTAGTTTTCATTTGCTTCACCCCTTTCCATGTTAATAAACATTTAATATTGTTGTGTACATAAACGAGATCGAACTAAATAACTTGAATGTGGTGTTCCGTCAATATGCAACTCGTTGCATATTGAGCTCCACTTAACTTGTAGTGTTGTTTGTGCACTTTGTCATGCCATGCATAATAAACCGGACATGCATAATACTTGGTTGTGCATCATGCCGTGCTTATGTGGTGGTTGTTTACTATGTTGTTTGCTTCTTTCCCGTGTTGCTTCTTCGGGTTAGTCCGATAACGTTGCGTTTGTGAGGATCCGTTCGACTACGTTCGTTTGTCCTCTTCATGGACTCGTTCTTCTTCCTTGAGGGATTTCAGGCAAGATTACCTTACCCTCGAAATCACTTCTATCTTTGTTTGCTAGTTGTCCGCTCTATTTCTATGCCGCGATACCTACCACTTGCCATATCATGCCTCCCATATTGCCATGTCAACCTCTAACCCACCTTTCCTAGCAAACTGTTGTTTGGCTATGTTACCGCTTTGCTCAGCCCCTCTTATAGCGTTGCTAGTTGCAGGTGAAGATGAAGTTTGTTCCATGTTGGAACATGGATATGTTGGGATATCACGGTATCTTTTATTTATATTAATGCATCTATATACTTGGTAAAGGGTGGAAGGCTCGGCCTTATGCCTAGTGTTTTGTTCCACTCTTGCCGCCCTAGTTTCCGTCATACCGGTGTTATGTTCCTTGATTTTGTGTTCCTTATACGGTTGGGTGTTATGGGGACCCCTTGACAGTTCGCTTTGAATAAAACTCCTCCGGCAAGGCCCAACCTTGGTTTTACCATTTTCCTCACCACCACCTACCCTTCTCTTGGGTCGGCCAACCCAAGGGTCTTCTTTATTTTAACCCCTCGGGTCAGTACTTGTCTAAGTGTTGGTCCGAACCGAGCTGCCTGCGGGGCCACCTCGGGGAAACTTGAGGTTTGGTTTTACTCGTAGCTAGTCTCATCCGGTGTTGCCCTGACAACGAGATACATGTGACTCCTATCGGGATTGTCGGCACATTGGGTGGCTTTGCTGGTCTTGTTTTACCATTGTGGGAATGTCTTGTAACCAGGATTCCGAGACTGATCGGGTCTTCCCGGGAGAAGGAATATCCTTCGCTGACCGTGAGAGCTTGTGATGGGCTAAGTTGGGACACCCCTGTAGGGTTTTGAACTTTCGAAAGCCGTGCCCGCGGTTATGGGCAGATGGGAATTTGTTAATGTCCGGTTGTAGAGAACTTGACACTTAACTTAATTAAAATGCATCAACCGCGTGTGTAGCCTTGATGGTCTCTTTCCGACGGAGTCCGAGAAGTGAACACGGTTCTTGTGTTAGGCTTGAACGTAAGTAGTTTCAGGATCACTTCTTGATCACTTCTAGTTTACGACCGTGCTTTGCTTCTCTTCTCGCTCTCATTTGCGTGTGTTAGCCACCATATATGCTTAGTGCTTGCTGCAGCTCCACCTCATTACCCTATCCTACCCATAAGCTTAAATAGTCTTGATCTCGCGGGTGTGAGATTGCTGAGTCCTCGTGACTCACAGATACTTCCAAACAGTTCCAGGTGTCGATGATACCAGTGCAGATGGCGCAACCCAGCTCAAGTGGGAGCTCGATGAAGACCTTTTTGTTGTTGTGTTTCGTTTCCTTTTGATCAGTAGTGGAGCCCAGTTGGGACGATCGGGGACCTATGCTTTTGGGGTTGTCTTTATTTTGGTTTCGTAGTCGGACCTGTTTGTATCTGGATGATGTAATGCTATATTTATGTATTGTGTGAAGTGGCGATTGTAAGCCAACTCTTTATCTCTTTCTTATTCAGTACATGGGATGTGTAAAGACTACCCCTGTTGCGACATGCCTACTATGCGGTTATGCCTCTAAGTCGTGCTCCGACACGTGGGAGATATAGCCGCATCGTGGGTGTTACAAGTTGGTAATCAGAGCCTTCCCCGACTTAGGAGCCCCTGCTTGATCGAATCGCTGGCGTTGTTGACTCTAGAACAAAATGTTTTGAGTCTTAGGATTATATATATCGGAGAGTAGGATTCTTTTTACTCATCAGTCCCTTCATCGCTCTGGTGAGGCCTCCTGACATAGAGTTTTGACTCTTCTCTTCTCAAATTTCATGAATTTTTTTAGGATCACGCAGGTATATTGGAATCGTTCCGATGGTTTTGTGACGAGAACATTGTTCTTGGTGCCTCCTGTCATTTAGGGGTTGTGGCAGTGTCCCGGGGAGTTGAGCTCCGAGGTGTTCTCATCACAATTTTATTGTTGCAGTTCTGGAATACCTGAGTTTCGCCGACATCAAAAATCTCTTTTATGGAGTTGTTGGTGAGATAACCTCGACGCCACCCAGTACTGGGGCAGGAGTTCGGGAGTATTGCCATAACTCGTATAATGGACGCTTTTCGTAGGTTGAGGTAAATGATTTTCGAAGGTTTCTTGGTTATGCGTTGAAGGATGGATACAGCTGGATGTAGGAATTGTTAGTTTGGGTGAGATATTATGCTTCCCCTGTATCCCCAACACCGGATTGCATAACAAGAAATTTTTGGGAGTTTATAAGTGGGAATTCAAGTTGCTCCTAGGATATCTTTCTGACAGATGTATGATATGAAATTGGGGTTCGACGTCTAGTGGTCCGCCTATCCACGGTTGGTTTTACAGTGGTCTCGTTGTGTCTTAAAGAGTCCTTGGCTATGCTGACTCGGGGACACTTCGTATGTCATGTGCACTGCCTTGTACATGATGGTGTTGTACGATCGAGCCCGTGTAGGCCCCACCATGAAAACTTCGGACGAAATCTCTATCATATGTTTGTTCGGGCTTATTTTGCAAGCCAATCCTTTGTTTTGTTTTCAGTTGTGGTATTCGAGTTGCTTCGAAGTCAAATGTTGATTCCATACCTTTCCTAAGCGGTGTTCTCATATTTCTATGTGAATGCTAATCCTTCTTGATCATCGAGGTTGTCATGTTAATTCTTTTTCAACCGGCGTGTTTCTCTTCAAGTGGATCCGATCATTTCAACATCCGCAAGATCAATTATCAGTTCTTTGCAACGGTGTTCGTTTCATCCGTCTCCAAGTTGACTTTGTTTTCCCGCGCTCCCACCCTTTTTTCTACAAGGACTCATATATCTTAATCAAGTATCTATTTTATGGATGTGAAGTCTAATCATTCTTTTCTTTCAATGTTTTTATCCGGTGATTCTCAGGAAGATACTAATGAAGCTTCAAGTTTGTCATTCTTTTTTTTCTCTGGCGGATTCAATTCAAGCTTTTGGTGTTGATCATATCCCTTTCCTCGTTTCAAATGTTTTCCCAAGCCGGTGCACCTCTTAATCATTCACCTCCCACTATTCAATTGTTCCGGAGTGCTGAAGATATCTCAGAAGATTCGCGTTTTCATTCCAAACCGTTCAAACTATTTTGAGGTGGTTATCTCTTTCAAGCAATTTAATTCAACTGGTGCAATCTCTCTTCAAATCATTTCAACGGTGTTTCTTTTGAGTGGGCCATAACCCACAGGTCTTTTCCAAGATCTTACCTGACTCTTCTAATTCTTTCCGGAGTGATTTTTTCAAATTCATTGCAAAATTTGACGTAAGAATGAATTATCATCAGTGAAATATCTTTCTCGAAGATCTTTCAAATTCTTTTCATCGTTGGTTCAATCTCTTCGCTTTTGATTCAACCGGAGTGTCTAAACAATTCATGATGGTGTTTCTCGTCGTCATTCTCGGACTTGAAGACCAAAGAAGGGCTCCTCTTAAATTCTTACCCGTTCTTCCAAAGATCCATGGTTCAAGCTTGATGTCGTCCTCTCATATTTATTCCCGATTGTGAGAATTCTTTTCACCCATCCAGAGCAATTCAGGAGTCTTTTCAGTTTGATTTGTCCAAAGCCCATCATCTCAGAATTATTTATTCCATCTTTCAGCTCTCGTTCTCCAAATCATACCGGTGCATCTTTCAAATATTCTTTTATCAGCTCGTGATCTCTTCGTTCTCATGTATCTAAATTATCTCTAGTATTTTCATTCGTTTTCCAATTCTTCCCGGTGAATTGTGTCTTTGCTACTTTCAGTTTCAGTTCTTACGGTGGGTCGTTCAAGATTTCTCTTCCTTCGTTATCTTATCAATGTATTTGTTGTTTCAATCCTACCGGTGGATCATCGAAGGCCTCTTCAAGTTTGCACAATATCTATCTTAATCCTTTTTTACGAGAATAAGTAGTATGCCAAATCCATTGCTTGTCATCAATTTAATTGGTGAAGGATGAGCATAATGTAATTCTTATCCTTTTTTCATCAAGTAAAATTCAACTCCTTATTTCGGAGGCTAATCAAATTCTCGTTTTCAATTGTTCATCTTTCTTTTCCTGAGTTCCAAGTTTTCTCGGTTATATCATCGTGAAGCTCCTTCTAATCATTGCAAGGCTGCACCTTGTGTTTTCAACTCCTCTTTCTTTTGTCATCCTTTTATTACCGGAGATTTTCATGGAGGCTCTACAGGTTGGTTCATCAAGGATTTAATTCCTTCTCGAAGTGTTCATCGAGATTCTTTTCAAAGGAGCTCAAGTATTCTTCATCTTGCATTTCAAAGTTCGATTCTTTCTACCTTATCTTTTCAGGTGGTGTTATGTCATTTTGATGGCTCCCTTCATGTTTCATGATTCACAAGTTGGCCGAAATGACATATTTTAAACCCATCATTTTCAATTCGTTCATGAGATCCTTTGCAAACCATCAATTTCTTTCGTTGGAGGTTATCTTGGGTTATATTTCACCTAAAGCTTTCCCTAAGGATTGTTGCTATTTATGGTGCTTATAAATGACCCAAGTTCTTCAGTTACCCTCCCAGTGAATTAAGTTTCTCGTATCCTTGTTCATATAAATCCAATCTTTTGTTTCTGTTAGTGGAAGAATTTCACCTCAAGTTTTCGAGATGTTTTCCATAAGACCACAACAAGCTTAATCTTTTCATTGTTGGTTTCCCAACAACTCCGTTCAACCTTTTTGTCGTAAGCATGCTCTTTCAATTTTATTTCTTAGAGTTGTCATTCGTCTTCTCCGTTCTTTTTCTTTCCAACCATCTAGTTTTCCATTCATTTGTTTCGGAGGCATTGTGATGTTGCTCTCTTCACTCATCATCTCGGATTGTCAGGACCATGTTCTTTTCATGCTTATCCATTTAACCGGAGTGTCGTGCCCTCTTTTCAAGTTCTTCCATCTTATCATGTTTTTACCTCCATTCTCAACCGGAGTGCTGTCTGAAATCTTTCTTACCCCTTGTGCCATTATTTCAATAGTTCCGGAGGCAGTGTGTTCTTGATTTCATAAAGTATCCTCCCATCTTGTCAAAATCTTGTTCTATTCCTTCCATTTTCAGTCGGACTGCTGTCCAAATTATATCATTCTTATTCCTTCTCTATCTTGTTTTAACCGGAGTGTTGTGTCTATCATTCCTCTTCTAACCGGACTCTCATCCAAGTGCTTTCATTTTGCCAAGCTCATATTCCTAACCTTCTTTCTCCAACCGGAGTGTTGTCGTAATTGATCCTTATCGTTCCTTGTACATCTCGTTTTAATCGGAGTGCTTGCATGTACTTCTTGTCCATTGCAACCCTTTTTTCTTATGTCTTTCAACCTACAAGGTTCTCGTATGTTCCTTGTTCCTCTTTTTCTAACGGAGTGTTTTCAATTTCGATCATCTCCATTGTTTTCTTTTCTCAAATGGTTCAACCTCTCAAGGTTCATGGTTTCACTCGTTTGTCAAAGAAGCAACTTAGTTTTTACCTCTTCCTCTTCCTCTGCCGTTTTCTCTCCTGTGCCATTCTAGATCTCGGGATAAGATCCTCTCGTAGTGGTGGAGTGTTGTGACGCCCCGAGACCGTTGCGCCAGGTGTCTTCCAGTTATTTGTTGTTGTTGTCTTGTCATTTGCTTGCGTGTTGCATCTTGCCATGTCATCATCCGCATTGCATCTGCATGTTTTCAAAACTTGCATCCGTCTCGGTCTCCTCGTTCCTTCCGTTGTCCGTTCTGAGCCCAGACACACTTGCACGCACCCGCGGCACGTCCGAAATAGTATTTTATAAGTGGCCGGAAAATGTTCTCGGAATGGGATGAAAGTTGGCGTGCAATATTGTTTTGTTTTCAGTAGGTCGGCTGCCAAATTTCATCGCATTCGGAGTCCGTTTGATGCCCCCAACGGATAAATATAGTGGCATTATAGCCGGTCTAACGTCGGACGTTTACGGTCTCCGAAAACTGCTGTCGGGCCCTCTCTCTCTACTCTCCTCTCAGCCTCGCCACAGCCCACCTAGTCCATCCACCTACCACTCTTCACGTCCGGAGCCGTCCGATGCGATCGCACGGTCCGAAAACCCCTCTTTGCATAGTGCATTGACCCCTCGTGCGTGTCCGAAACTGTCTTGGACCCGACCCGAGAAGTCATCGCCGTTAGATTCGTATCATCCCCAAACATCTACAAAACGTCTCCACTTTCTTATTTGGACTCCTCTAACCTTTTATTCTCGATCGTCCGATTATGATCGGAGGGATCCGATAGCCCCTAACCTAACCCACTCACTCTATAAACTAGTCCAACCCTAGATTCTAGAAAGTTGTCCCTGTCGCCGCCGCTGCACTCTTCGTCCACACCTCGGGATCCCCATCGCTCGAATCAAATCAAATCCATCTCCTCGTTTTCACCACCAACCCAACCAACGAGCCCCTCCTCCTATCGATCCATCCCCACGCCCCTCCGTGGTTGGGCCCGAGCAGGAGCACCCAGAGCCGCAGCTCGTCCGTGAGTAGCCCTGCCGCCATCAGGCCAGGACCTCCCCGTCGCTCCTCCTCGCTCTTGTATCTTCTCGTTGCCTCCCGCCTCTCCTCATAACTCTCTCTCTCTCCCTCACCTTTGACAGGGGAACCAAAGGAAGCCGCCACCGCCTGGAGCTCCAAGTCCGCCGACCTGCGTCCGCTTCGATCCGGCAGGGAATGAGAGCCCGACGACCTCCATGTCCGGATCCAGCCACCTCAAACGGATCCTGCACCCAAGACCCCATCGTCCTCCAGCATCCCCGGGCCACCGGAGCCCCGAGCCGCCCTGTCGTCCTTCGGCCCTACAGACGCCTTCGCCGGCGACCACAGGAGCAGGAGCTTCTCCAGCCGCGAGCGCCGGAGGCCTCCTCCTCGACCCTCCCCGCGCGAACCCATTGCTGCTCGTCACCATGGCCGACCCTGCAGCAAGCTCCACCGTCGCGCCATCTTCAGGCACTCGAGCATGAGCTCGCCCGCGCCCCGTCTTCCTCCTCGTCGCGCGGATCCAGGAGGCTCGCCGCCCAGCCGCCCGCTGCGCCCGCTCGCAGCGCCTTCGCAGTCCCGCGCCGCTGCTTCCCCTTCGTCCCCTGCTTCAGATCGAGCAGCGCTCACTGCCTCGAACGCGTTGACCAGGTCAACCGCACCCGCGTGCAAGCAGTGCAGCAACCGTCCTGCCCAGCTCCACCACCGGCCCAAGGCCTATAAGTGAGCCTCAGCCCAGCCACTGTTTCCCCCTATGCACTGTTGGGCCAGTTCAGTTTCAGCCCGTGGACGTTTTTTCCCTTGGACGTTTTTGCTTTTTCCTGGCCTTTGCATATTTACGGAAAATGCCATTATATTGATATGCTCATCACTAATTAACCGTGCATCGGTTCAAAACAAACTTTATATGAAACATGCTTAGAATTTTGTCTAGTTTCATAATATGCAACTTTCAACCATGTTTAAAATGTTTAAAATGCTGTTTGTTTAAATTTGCTCAAATGCCATGTTAAAATGATTTATTTCATAACTTAATAACCATAGCTCCAAACCTAATAAACTTTATATGTAAATGGGGTAGAAAAATGCCTAGTTTAACATGCTGGCATCACTTTGCATGTTTAATAACTCTAAAATATGGTTTAGGGCAGAACAGTACCAAATCTAATGTATGCTCATGAGGATTTTTTCGGACTTGTTGCTTGTTGTTCCGGCCTCATTTAAACTTGCCTAGATAGGTAGTTTTCATTTGCTTCACCCCTTGCCATGTTAATCAACATTTAATGTTGTTGGGTACATAAATGAGATCGAACGAAATAACTTGAATGTGGTGTTCCGTCAATATGCAACTCGTTGCATATTGAGCTCCACTTAACTTGTAGTGTTGTTTGTGCACTTTGCCATGCCATGCATAATAAAACCGGACATGCATCATACTTGGTTGTGCATCATGCCATGCTTATGTGGTGGTTTTTTACTATGTTGTTTGCTTCTTTCCGGTGTTGCTTCTTCGGGTTAGTCCGATAACGTCGCGTTTGTGAGGATCCGTTCGACTACGTCTGTTTGTCCTCTTCATGGACTCGTTATTCTTCCTTGTGGGATTTCAAGCAAGATGACCTTACCCTCGAAATCACTTCTATCTTTGCTTGCTAGTTGTTTGCTCTATTGATATGCCGGGATACCTACCACTTGCTATGGCATGCCTCCCATTTTGCCATGTCAAGCCTCTAACCCACCTTTCCTAGCAAACCGTTGTTTGGCTATGTTACCGCTTTGCTCAGCACCTCTTATAGCGTTGCTAGTTGCAGGTGAAGATGAAGTTTGTTCCATGTTGGAACATGGATATGTTGGGATATCACAATATCTTTTATTTATATTAATGCATCTATATACTTGGTATAGGGTAGAAGGCTCGGCCTTATGCCTGGTGTTTTGTTCCACTCTTGCCGCCCTAGTTTCCGTCATACCGGTGTTATGTTCCTTGATTTTGCGTTCCTTACACGGTTGGGTGTTATGGGGACCCCTTGATAGTTCGCTATGAATAAAACTCCTCCAGCAAGGCCCAACCTTGGTTTTACCATTTTCCTCACAACCACCTACCCTTCCCTCGGGTCGGCCAACCCGAGAGTCATCTTTATTTTAATCCCCCCGGGTCAGTGCTTGTCTAAGTGTTGGTCCGAACCAAGCTGCCTGCGGGGCCACCTCGGGGAAACTTGAGGTTTGGTTTTACTCGTAGCTAGTCTCATCCGGTGTTGCCCTGAGAACGAGATACGTGCGACTCCTATCGAGATTGTCGGCACATCGGGTGGCTTTGCTGGTCTTGTTTAACATTGTCGAAATGTCTTGTAACCAGGATTCCGAGACTGATCGGGTCTTCCCGGGAGAAGGAATATCCTTCGCTGACCGTGAGAGCTTGTGATGGGCTAAGTTGGGACACCCCTGTAGGGTTTTGAACTTTCGAAAGCCGTGCCCGCGGTTATGGGCAGATGGGAATTTGTTAATGTCCGGTTGTAGAGAACTTGACACTTAACTTAATTAAAATGCATCAACCGCGTGTGTAGCCGTGATGGTCTCTTTCCGGCGGAGTCCGGGAAGTGAACACGGTTCTTGTGTTAGGCTTGAACGTAAGTAGTTTCAAGATCACTTCTTGATCACTTCTAGTTTACGACCGTGCTTTGCTTCTCTTCTCGCTCTCATTTGCGTGTGTTAGCCACTATATATGCTTAGTGCTTGCTGCAGCTCCACCTCATTACCCTATCCTACCCATAAGCTTAAATAGTCTTGATCTCGCGGGTGTGAGATTGCTGAGTCCTCGTGACTCACAGATACTTCCAAACAGTTCCAGGTGTCGATGATACCAGTGCAGATGGCGCAACCCAGCTCAAGTGGGAGCTCGATGAAGACCTTTTTGTTGTTGTGTTTCGTTTCCTTTTGATCAGTAGTGGAGCCCAGTTGGGACGATCGGGGACCTATGCTTTTGGGGTTGTCTTTATTTTGGTTTCGTAGTTCGACCTGTTTGTATCTGGATGATGTAATGCTATATTTATGTATTGTGTGAAGTGGCGATTGTAAGCCAACTCTTTATCTCTTCCTTATTCAGTACATGGGATGTGTAAAGATTACCCCTCTTGCGACATGCCTACTATGCGGTTATGCCTCTAAGTCGTGCTTCGACACGTGGGAGAGATAGTCGCATCGTGGGTGTTACACTTGCAATCTTCAACACAAGTATTTCTCAAATTCACAATTAGTCAACTAGCACACTCTGATATCACCACCTTTATATCTCAAAACAATTATCAAGTATCAAACTTCTCATAGTATTCGATGCACTTTCTATGATAGTTTTTATTATACCCATCTTGGATGCCTATCATATTAGGACTAGTTTCATAACCAAAAAAATTACCACGCTGTTGTAAAGGACTCTCAAAACGATATAAGTGAAGCATGATAGATCAATAATTTCTATAAAATAAAACCACCACCGTGCTCTAAAAGATATAAGTGAAGCACTAGAGCAAAATTATCTAGCTCAAAAGATATAAGTGAAGCACATAGAGTATTCTAATAAATTCTAATTCATGTGTGTCTCCCCCAAAAGGTGTGTACAACAAGGATGGTTGTGGTAAACTAAAAAGCAAAGACTCAAATCATACAAGACGCTCCAAGCAAAACACATATCATGTGGTGAATAAAAATATAGCCTCAAGTAAAGTTACCGATAGAAGAAGACGAAAGAGGGGATGCCTTCTGGGGCATCCCCAAGCTTAGGCTTTTGGTTGTCCTTGAATTTTACCTTGGGTGCCTTGGGCATCCCCAAGCTTAGGCTCTTGCCACTCCTTGTTCCATAATCCATCAAATCTTTACCCAAAACTTGAAAACTTCAAACCACAAAACTTAAACAGAAAATCTCATGAGCTCCATTAGTATAAGAAAACAAACCACCACTTAAAGTACTGTAATGAACTCATTCTTTATTTATTTTGGTGTTAAACCTACTGTATTCCAACTTCTCTATGGTTCATAACCTCCGATACTAGCCATAGATTCATCAAAATAAGCAAACAACACACGAAAAACAGAATCTGTCAAAAACCGTACAGTCTGTAGTAATCTGTAGGTTTCGGATACTTCTGTAACCAAAATTCTATAATAAATTTCTGGACGTGAGGAATTTATCTATTAATCATCTTCAAAAAGAATCAACTTAATCACACTCTCCAGTAAAAAAATGGCAGGAAATCTCGTGAGTGCTAAAGTTTCTGTTTTTTACAGCAAGATCACAAAGACTTTGCCCAAGTCTTCCCAAAGGTCCTAGTTGGCACAAACACTAATTAAAAGCAAAAAACCACATCTAAACAGAGGCTATATGAATTATTTATTGAATAACAGCAAGGAAAAATATTGGGTTGTCTCCCAACAAGCGCTTTTCTTTAAAGCCTTTTAGCTAGGCAAAAAGATTTCAACGATGCTCACATGAAAGACAAGAATTGAAGCACAAAGAGAGCATCATCAAACACGTGAAAAACACATCTAAGTCTAACATACTTCCTATGCATAGGCATCTTATAGGCAAACAAATTATCAAGGCAAGCAAAAACTAGCATATGCAAGGAAGCGGAAAGAAACAATAGCAATCTCAACATAACGAGAGGTAATTTAGTAACATGAAAGTTTCTACAACCAAATTTTCCTCTCTCATAATAATTACATGTAGGATCATAAGAAAATTCAACAATATAGCTATCACAAAACATATTTAACAGGATCCACATGTATGCAAAGTTGACACTCTTCCAAAATAGTGGGATTAACATTAACTAAAGTCATGACCTCTCCAAACCCACTTTTATCAAAAACTTCATAAGATTGAACATTCTCCAAATATGTGGGATCTAAAGTTGACGCTCATCCAAACCCACTTCCAATATTATTGCAAACATTATAATCAATCTCATATTTATCATGGGGCTTAAATAAATTTTCAAGATCATAAGAAGAATCACCCCAATCATGATCATTGCAACAAGTAGTAGACATAGCCAAACTAGCATCCCCAAGCTTAGGGTTTTGCATATTATAAGCACAATTGACATTAATAGAATTTATACTATCATCATTGCAATCATACTTTCTATTCAAAGATCCATCGTGAATCACTCCATAAAGTACTTCATCACAATTTTTAGATTCAGGAATTTCAAGCAAAACTTCATAAAGATAATCTAGTGCACAAAACTCACTAGCAATTGGTTCATCATAATTGGATCTCTTAAAAAGATTAGCAAGCGGATGAAGATCCATAGATCTTAGGTTCTCTTTTTAGCAATAAATAAACAACTATTCCAACCAAACGAGCAAACGAGCCAAGTAAGACATCAAAGCAAATGGAAAGACGAACAAAAGAAGGGCGAATAAAACGGCAAGGGTGAAGTGGGGGAGAGGAAAACGAGAGACAAATGGAAAATAATGTAATGCGAGGGATAAGAGTTTGTGATGGGTACTTGGTATGTCTTGACTTGTGCGTAGATCTCCCTGGCAACGGTGCCAGAAATGGCCTGTTGACGGGAGATCAAATCTTGACTTGACTTGGTGCAACCTCCCCGGCAACGGCGCCAGAGATCCTTCTTTCTACCTCTTGAGCACTGCGTTGGTTTTCCCTTGAAGAGGAAAGGGTGATGTAGCAAAGTAGCGTACGTATTTCTCTCAGTTTTTGAGAACTAAGGTATCAATCCAGTAGGAGACTACATGCAAGTCCTTCGTACCTACACAAACAAATAAGAACCTCGCAACCAACGCGATAAAGGGGTTGTCAATCCCTTCACGGTCACTTGCGAGAGTGATATCTGATAGAGATAATAATAATAAGATAAATATTTTTGGTACTTTTATGATATAGATTGAAAGTAAAGATTGCAAAATAAAATAGATTGGAAACTTATACGATAAAAGATAGACCCGAGGGCCATAGGTTTCACTACTGGCTTCTCTCAAGATAGCATAAGTATTATGGTGGGTCAACAAATTACTGTCAAGCAATTGATAGAAAACTGCATACTTATGAGAATATCTAGGCATGATCATGTATATAGGCATCACGTCCGCGACAAGTAGACCGAAATGATTCTGCATCTACTACTGTTACTCCACACATCGACCACTATCCAGCACGCATCTATAGTATTAAGTTCATAACAACAGAGTAACACATTAGGCAAGATGACATGATGTAGAGGGATAAACTCAAGCAATATGATATAAACCCCATCTTTTTATCCTCGATGGAAACAATACAATACGTGCCTTGCTGCCCCTACTGTCACTGGGAAAGGACACCGCAAGATTGAACCCAAAGCTAAGCACTTCTCCCATTGCAAGAAAGATCAATCTTGTAGGCCAAACCAAACTGATAATTCGAAGAGACTTGCAAAGATAACCAATCATACATAAACGATTTCAGAGAAGAATCAAATATTGTTCATAGATAAACTTGATCATAAACCCACAATTCATTGGATCTCGACAAACACACCGCAAAAAGAGTTACATCAAATAGATCTCTAAGAAGATCGAGGAGAACATTGTATTGAGATCCAAAGAGAGAGAAGAATCCATCTAGCTAATAACTATGGACCCGAAGGTCTGAAGTAAACTACTCACACATCATCGGAGAGGATATGGTGTTGATGTAGAAGCCCTCCGTGATCGATTCCCCCTTCGGCAGAGCTCCGGAAAAGGCCCCAAGATGGGGTCTCTTGGGTACAGAAGTTTACGGCGGTGGAAATAGGGTTTCTTGGTGCTCCTCGATGGTTTCAGGGTACGTAGGTATATATAGGAGGAAGAAGTAGGTCGGTGGAGCCACGAGGGTGGATGGCGCGCCCCCCTGCCTAGTGGCCGCCTCGTTGGTTGCTTGACGTCTACTCCAAGTCCTCTAGATCACGTTTGTTCCAAAAATCACGCTCCCGAAGGTTTCATTCTGTTTGGACTCCGTTTGATATTCCTATTTTGTGAAACACTAAAATAGGCAAAAAATCAGCAATTTGGACTGGGCCTTAGGTTAATAGGTTATTCCAAAAAATAATATAAAAGTGTATAATAAAGCCCATTAAACATCCAAAACAGAATATATAATAGTATGGAGCAATCAAAAATTATAGATACGTTGGATACGTATCAAGCATCCCCAAGCTTAATTCCTGCTCGTCCTCAAGTAGGTAAATGATAAAAACAGAATTTTGGATGTTGAATGCTTCCTAACATATTTCTCAATGTAATTTTCCTTATTGTGGCATGAATATTCAGATATGAAAGGTTCAAGATAAAATTTTAATATTGACATAAAAATACTAATACTTCAAGCATACTAACTAAGCAATCATGTCTTCTCAAAATAACATGGCCAAAGAAAGTTCATCCCTACAAAATCATATAGTTTGGTCATGCTCCATTTTCTTCACACAAGAATGCTCTCATCATGCACAACCCCGATGACAAGCCAAGCAATTGTTTCATACTTTAGTAATCTCAAACTTTTTTCAACTTTCGCGCAATACATGAGCGTGAGCCATGGATATAGCACCGTGGGTGGAATAGAATATAATGAAAGTGGGTTATGTGGAGAAGACAAAAAGGAGAAAGTCTCACATTGACGCGGCTAATCAATGGGCTAGGGAGATGCCCATCAATTGATGTCAATGCAAGGAGTAGGGATTGCCATGTAACAGATGCACTAGAGCTATAAATGTATGAAAGCTCAACAAGAGAAACTAAGTGGGTGTGCATCCAACTTGCTTGCTCACGAAGACCTAGGGCACTTGAGGAGGCCCATTGTTGGAATATACAAGCCATGATCTATAATGAAAAATTCCCACTAGTATATGAAAGTGACAAAACAAGAGACTCTCTATCATAAAGATCATGGTGCTACTTTGAATCACAAGTGTGGAAAAAAGGATAGTAGCATTGCCCCTTTTTTGGGCCTTCCTTTTTTTTTGGCCTTTCTCTTTTTTTCTCTTTTTTATGGGACAATGCTCTATTAATGATGATCTATTCGATGTAATCTTCTTTTGCGCTGTGTTTGTCGAGATCCAATGAATTGTGGGTTTATGATCAAGATTATCTATGAACAATATTTGAATCTTCTATGTATTCTTTTATGTATGATTGGTTATCTTTGCAAGTCTCTTCGAATTATCAGTTTGGTTTGGCCTACTAGATTGATCTTTCTTGCAATGGGAGAAGTGCTTAGCTTTGGGTTCAATCTTGCGGTGCTCGATCCCAGTGACAGTAGGGGAAACGACACATATTGTATTGTTGCCATCGAGGATAAAAATATGGGGTTTATATCATATTGCATGAGTTTATCCCTCTACATCATGTCATCTTGCTTAAAGCGTTACTTCGGTCGTATGAACTTAATAATCTAGGTGCATGCTGGATAGCGGTCGATGTGTGGAGTAATAGTAGTAGATGCAGGCAGGAGTCGGTCTACTTGTCACGGACGTGATGCCTATATACATGATCATGCCTAGATATTCTCATAATTATTTGCTTTTCTATCAATTGCTCGACAGTAATTTGTTCACCCACCGTAATACTTATGCTATGTTGAGAGAAGCCACTAGTGAAACCTATGGCCCCGGGGTCTATCTTCCATCATATTAATCTCCCGTTAACTAGATATTTCTGTCACCATTTATTTTGCAATCTTTACTTTCAATCTTTATCATAAAAATACCAAAAATATTTAGCTTATTATTATTATCTCTATCAGATCTCACTCTCGTAAGTGGCCGTGAAGGGATTGACAACCCCTTTATCGCGTTGGTTGTGAGGTTCTTATTTGTTTGTGTAGGTACGAGGTGACTCGCGCGTGGTCTCCTACTGGATTGATACCTTGGTTCTCAAAAACTGAGGGAAATACTTACGCTGCTTTGTTGCATCACCCTTTCCTCTTCAAGGGAAAACCAACGCATGCTCAAGAGGTAGCAAGAAGGATTTCTGGCGCCGTTGCCGGGGAGATCTACGCCAAGTCAAGAGATACCAAGTACCCATCACAACTCTTATCCTCGCATTACATTATTTTCCATTTGCCTCTCATTTCCTCTCCCCCACTTCACCCTTGCCATTTTATTCGCCCTCTTTTCCGTCCGCCTCTTTTTCACTTGGTTCTTGTTTGCTCGTGTTACCATGTATCTTCTTTGTGCTTGCATCTTCGCTTGCTAAGAGTCTATGGATCCTCATCTGCTTGCCAACCTTTTTAAGATATCCAATTATGATGAACCAATTGCTAGTGTGTTTTGTGCACTAGATTATCTTTATGAAGTTTTGCTTGAAATTCGTGAATCTAAAAATTGTGATGAAGTACTTTATGGAGTGATTCACGACGGATCTTTGAATAAAAAGCATGATTGCAATGATGATAGTATAAATTCCATTAATATCAGTTGTTCTTATAATATGCAAAACCCTAAGCTTGGGGATGCTAGTTTTTCTATGTCTACTACTTGTTGCAATGATCATGATTGGGGTGATTCCTCTTATGATCTTGAAAAATTATTTAAGCCCCATGATGAATATAATATCGATAATAGTGTTTGAAATATTATTGAAAGTGGGTTTGGAAGAGTGTCAACTTTAGATCCCACATATTTGGAGAATGTTCAATCTTATGAAATTTTTGATAAAAGTGGGTTTGGAGAGGTCATGACTTTAGTTAATGTTAATCCCACTATTTTGGAAGAGTGTCAACTTTGCATACATGTGGATCCTGTTAAATATGTTTTGTGATAGCTATATTGTTGAATTTTCTTATGATCCTACATGTAATTATTATGAGAGAGGAAAATTTGGTTGTAGAAACTTTCACGTTACAAAATTACCTCTCGTTATGTTGAGATTGCTATTGTTTCTTTCCGCTTCCTTGCATATGCTAGTTTTTGCTTGCTATGATAATTGTTTGCCTATAAGATGCCTATTCATAGGAAGTATGTTATACTTAGATGTGTTTGTCACGTGTTTCATGATGCTCTCTTTGTGCTTCAATTCTTGTCTTTCATGTGAGCATCATTAAAATTATCAATGCCTAGCTAAAAGGCTTTAAAGAAAAGCGCTTGCTGGGAGGCAACCCGATATTTTTCCTTGCTATTATTTAATACATAATTCATCTAGCCTCTGTTTAGATGTGGTTTTATGCTTTTAATTAGTGTTTGTGCCAAGTAGAACCTTTGGGAAGACTTGGGGAAAGTCTTTGCGATCTTGCTGTAAAAAACAGAAACTTTAGCACTCACGAGAATTGCTGCCATTTTTTACTGGAGAGTGATATTTAGTTAATTATTTTTGAAGATAATTAACAGATAAATTCCTCACGTCCAGAAATTTATTTTAGAATTTTTGGGGTTCCATAAGTAGTCGAAACCTACATATTACTACAGACTGTTCTGTTTTTGACAGATTCTGTTTTTCGTGTGTTGTTTGCTTATTTGGATGAATCTATGGCTAGTAATGGAGTTTATAAACCATAGATAAGTTGGAATACAGTAGGTTTAACACCAATATAAATAAATAATGAGTTCATTACAGTACCTTGAAGTGGTAGTTTGTTTTCTTTTACTAACGGAGCTCATGAGATTTTCTATTTGAGTTTTGTGTTGTGAAGTTTTCAAGTTTTGGGTAAAGATTTGATGGATTATGGAACAAGGATTGGCAAGACACTAAGCTTAGGGATTCCCAAGGCACCCCAAGGTAAAATCCAAGGACACCAAAAAGCCTAAGCTTGGGGATGCCCCGGAAGGCATCCCCTCTTTTGTCTTCGTTCATCGGTAACTTTACTTGGAGCTATATTTTTATTCACCACATGATATGTGTTCTGCTTGGAGCGTCTTGGATGATTTGAGTCTTTGCTTTTTAGTTTACCACAATCATCCTTGCTGTACACACCTTTTGAGAGAGACACACATGAATTGGAATTTATTAGAATACTCTATGTGCTTCACTTATGTCTTTTCAGCTATATAGTTTTTGCTCTAGTGCTTCACTTATATCTTTTAGAGCACGGTGGTGGTTTTATTTTATAGAAATAATTGATATATCATGCTTCACTTATATTATTTTGGGAGTCCTTTAGAACAGCATGGTAATTTGCTTTTGCTATAATAAAAAACTTTCATATAAGTGCATTGAATACTAAGAGAAGTTTGACACTTGATGATTGTTTTGAGATATGGAGATAGTGATATTACAGTTGTGCTAGTTGAGTAGTTTTGAATTTGATAAATACTTGTGTTGAAGTTTGCAAGTCCCGTAGCATGCACGTATGGTAAATGTTGTGTAACAAATTTGAAACATGAGGTGTTATTTGATTGTCTTCCTTATGAGTGGTGGTCGGAGACGAGCGATGGTCTTTTCCTACCAATCTATCCCCCTAGGAGCATGCGCGTAGTACTTTGTTTTTGATGACTTGTAGATTTTTGCAATAAGTATGTGAGTTCTTTATGATTAATGTTGAGTCCATGGATTATACGCACTCTCACCCTTCCATCATTGCTAGCCTCTTCGGTACCGTGCATTGCCCTTTCTCACCTTGAGAGTTGGTGCAAACTTCGCCGGTGCATCCATACCCCGTGTTACGATACGCTCTATCACACATAAACCTCCTTATATCTTCCTCAAAACAGCCACCATACCTACCTATTATGGCATCTCCATAGCCATTCCGAGATATATTGCCATGCAACTTTCCACCATTCCGTTTATTATGACACACATCATCATTGTCATATTGCCTTGCATGATCATGTAGTTGATATCGTATTTGTGGCAAAGCCACTGTTCATAATTCTTTCATACATGTCACTCATGAGTCATTTCCCGGTACACCGCCGGAGGCATTCATATAGAGTCATATCTTTTTCTAGTATCGAGTTGTAATCATTGAGTTGTAAATAAATAGAAGTGTGATGATCATCATTAATAGAGCATTGTCCCATAAAAAAGAGAAAAAAAAAGAGAAAGGCCAAATAAAAAAGGAAGGCCCAAAAAAGGGGCAATGCTACTATCCTTTTTTCCACACTTGTGATTCAAAGTAGCACCATGATCTTTATGATAGAGAGTCTCTTGTTTTGTCACTTCCATATACTAGTGGGAATTTTTCATTATAGATCTTGGCTTGTATATTCCAACAATGGGCCTCCTCAAGTGCCCTAGGTCTTCGTGAGCAAGCAAGTTGGATGCACACCCACTTAGTTTCTCTTGTTGAGCTTTCATACATTTATAGCTCTAGTGCATCTGTTACATGGCAATCCCTACTCCTTGCATTGACATCAATTGATGGGCATCTCCCTAGCCCATTGATTAGCCGCGTCAATGTGAGACTTTCTCCTTTTTGTCTTCTCCACATAACCCACTTTCATTATATTCTATTCCACCCACGGTGCTATATCCATGGCTCACGCTCATGTATTGCGCGAAAGTTGAAAAAAGTTTGAGATTACTAAAGTATGAAACAATTGCTTGGCTTGTCATCGGGGTTGTGCATGATGAGAGCATTCTTGTGTGAAGAAAATGGAGCATGACCAAACTATATGATTTTGTAGGGATGAACTTTCTTTGGCCATGTTATTTTGAGAAGACATGATTGCTTAGTTAGTATGCTTGAAGTATTATTATTTTTATGTCAATATTAAAATTTTATCTTGAACCTTTCATATCTGAATATTCATGCCACAATAAGGAAAATTACATTGAGAAATATGTTAGGAAGCATTCAACATCCAAAATTCTGTTTTTATCATTTACCTACTTGAGGACGAGCAGGAATTAAGCTTGGGGATGCTTGATACGTATCCAACGTATCTATAATTTTTGATTGCTCCATACTATTATATATTCTGTTTTGGATGTTTAATGGGCTTTATTATACACTTTTATATTATTTTTTGGAATAACCTATTAACCTAAGGCCCAGTCCAAATTGCTGATTTTTTGCCTATTTTAGTGTTTCGCAGAACAGGAATATCAAACGGAGTCCAAACAGAATGAAACCTTCGGGAGCGTGATTTTTGGAACAAACGTGATCTAGAGGACTTGGAGTAGACGTCAAGCAACCAACGAGGCGGCCACTAGGCAGGGGGGCGCGCCATCCACCCTCGTGGCTCCACCGACCTACTTCTTCCTCCTATATATACCTACGTACCCTGAAACCATCGAGGAGCACCAAGAAACCCTATTTCCACCGCCGTAAACTTCTGTACCCAAGAGACCCCATCTTGGGGCCTTTTCCGGAGCTCTGCCGGAGGGGGAATCGATCACGGAGGGCTTCTACATCAACACCATATCCTCTCCGATGATGTGTGAGTAGTTTACTTCAGACCTTCGGGTCCATAGTTATTAGCTAGATGGATTCTTCTCTCTCTTTGGATCTCAATACAATGTTCTCCTCGATCTTCTTAGAGATCTATTTGATGTAACTCTTTTTGCGGTGTGTTTGTCGAGATCCAATGAATTGTGGGTTTATGATCAAGTTTATCTATGAACAATATTTGATTCTTCTCTGAAATCGTTTATGTATGATTGGTTATCTTTGCAAGTCTCTTCGAATTATCAGTTTGGTTTGGCCTACTAGATTGATCTTTCTTGCAATGGGAGAAGTGCTTAGCTTTGGGTTCAATCTTGCGGTGCTCGATCCCAATGACAGTAGGGGAAACGACACGTATTGTATTGTTGCCATCGAGGATAAAAATATGGGGGTTATATCATATTGCATGAGTTTATCCCTCTACATCACGTCATCTTGCTTAAAGCGTTACTCAGTTCTTATGAAACTTGATACTCTAGATGCATGCTGGATAGCGGTCGATGTGTGGAGTAATAGTAGTAGATGCAGGCAGGAGTCGGTCTACTTGTCACGGACGTGATGCCTATATACATGATCATGCCTAGATATTCTCATAATTATTCGCTTTTCTATCAATTTCTCGACAGTAATTTGTTCACCCACCGTAATACTTATGCTATCTTAAGATAAGCCACTAGTGAAACCAATGGCCCCCGGGTCTATCTTCCATCATATTAATCTCCTGTTAACTAGCTATTTCTGTCACCGTTTACTTTGCAATCTTTATCATAAAAATACCAAAAATAGTTATCTTATTATTATTATCTGTATCAGATCTCACTCTCGTAAGTGACCGTGAAGGGATTGACAACCCCTTTATCACGTTGGTTGCGAGGTTCTTATTTGTTTGTGTAGGTACGAGGTGACTCGCGCGTGGTCTCCTACTGGATTGATACATTGGTTATCAAAAACTGAGGGAAATACTTACGCTGTTTTGTTGCATCACCCTTTCCTCTTCAAGGGAAAACCAACGCATGCTCAAGAGGTAGCAACAACCTCCGTACAGATGACATCAAGCTCAATCCGAAAAAGTGTGTCTTCAGCGTCCCCGCCGGAAAACTACTGGGCTTCATCGTTTCCAATAGAGGAGTTGAGGCAAACCCAGCCAAAATCCGAGATTTTTCACAATTGGCTACACCAACAGACCTCATACAGGTCCAAAAACTAGCCGGATGCGTGGCAGCTTTAAGCCGCTTTATCTCCATGTTAGGAGAAAAAGCATTGCCACTATATCGCCTGCTCCGACGCACCGACCACTTCGAGTGGACAGATGCGGCAATGGCCGGACTGGAAGAAATAAAAGCTCTTTTAGCGAGCGACCCAATCCTGGCCGCGCTGAACGTCAGCGAACCCATGTTATTATACATCTCTGCAACACACCAGGTGGTGAGTGCGATGCTCATCGTCGAACGAGAGGAGGACGGACATAAATTCCCACTTCAAAAACCAGTATATTATGTATCCACTATCCTCACACCATGCAAATCCTGATACCCTCAGTACCAAAAGATAGCATATGCGGTCTTCATGGCATCCCAGAAGCTACGGCACTACTTCCAAGAGTGCTCGATCACGGTGGCTTCCAAAGTACCACTCAATGACATAATAAACAACCGCAAAGCTACAGGCCGGATTGCCAAGTGGGCCATTGAGCTCTTGCCATTTGATATAACATACAAAGCACGCCGAGCCATTAAATCCCAAGTATTGGCTGACTTCGTCGCCGAATGGACAGAGGCCGAACTCCCTAAAGAGTACGGTACATATTCCAATTGGATCATGCACTTCGATGGCTCTAAAATGCTGGCCGGTTTAGGAGCGGGCGTTGTCTTAATGTCCCCCACAGGAGACACAGACTAGTACGTACTCCAAATATTACACACAGACTCCAATAATGCAGCCGAATACGAGGCCTTATTGCACGGTCTTCGAATGGTTGTCTCCATGGGCATACAACACTTGGAGGTGCGCGAGGATTCAAACCTCGCAATATCCCAAATAAACGTAGACTTCGACGCCAAAGATCCAAAGATGGCGGCCTATCGTAACCACATACTCAAAATATCAGCTCGGTTCGAGGGACTCGAGTTTCATCATGTGACTCGAGGAAGTAATCAAGTGGCGGATGTCCTTTCTCGCATGGGCGCCAAGCGTGACCCCATCCCGCCTAACATCTTTTTGGAAAGGCTCTTCAAGACATCCGTGGTGTGGCAGGATGAGAGCGGCAACACTAGTCTGGATCTGATTATACCCCCAGATTCCGAACACAATACTGATATCATCGGGGGCTCAGCCACCGAAATAACACCATCGGCCCATCTAATAATGGCAGTAATTGCCCCATGGACCGAACCCTTCCTGGCCTACCTTAATAGGCGAGAGCTCCCTGAGGATCAGAATGAGGCTCGATGCATCATTCGGTGTTCGAAAGCCTACAAGGTTCATGAAGGAGAGCTCTACAAGAAGAGCGCTACCGGAATACTTCAAAGATGTATCTTGGAAGAAGAAGGACAGTAGCTCCTGGCCGAAATCCATGCTGGCCTTGGCGGTCACCATGCCGCGGCTCGGGCTCTTGTAAGCAAGGCCTTCCGTACCTGTTTCTTATGGCCAACGGATCGAGCAGATGCATAGGACCTTGTCCAACATTGTGTGGGATGCCAGATTTTCACCAATCAAAGCCATATGCCGCCTACCGCCTTGCAAACAATCCCCATTACTTGGCCTTTCGTGGTTTGGGGGCTTGAAATGGTTGGACACCTTAAAGGGGGAAGCCATAAGAAAAAATATCTGCTGGTAATGGTAGATAAATTCACTAAGTGGATAGAGATCAAACCAGTTAAAACGGCCGAAGCCGGACCAGTGATAGACTTTATATCTGGTGTCGTACATTGTTATGGTGTCCCACACAGCATTATCACCGATAATGGCTCCAACTTCACAGCCGACGAAGTGAAAACATGGTGTGCTAACTTGGGCATCAAGCTCGATTATGCCTCCGTCTATCACCCCCAAACAAACGGTCAAGTCGAATGAGCTAATGGTCTTATCATGAGCGGCATTAAGCCCAGGCTAGTACGGTCTTTAAAAGAGTCAGACAAACACTGGGTCGAGGAGCTCGACTTTGTACTCTGGGCGCTGCGGACCACGCCCAATCGCACTACCGGTTACACACCATTCTTCATGGTGTATAGCATGGAGGTTGGTTTGCCCTCGACATCATTCATGACTCACCTCGAGTGCGCATGTACAAAGAGAGAGAAGCCGAGCTTGATCGGCAGGAAAGTCTAGATGCCCTGAAGGAGGAGCGCGATGTTGCAAAAGCCCGTTCCGCATCCTATCAACAACAAGCTCGCAGATACCAAAGCAGAGAAGTGTGGGCCAAGACTTATAATGTTGGTGAACTTGTTCTACGCTTGCCAGAAAAGAAAAAGGACAAACTCAAGCCCAAGTGGGAAGGTCCCTTCATTATAGATGAAGTTCTCACTGGAGGTGCGTACCATCTGCGTGATGCATCGGATAATCGCTTAGAGCCGAACCCGTGGAATGTGGCTAGACTCCGAAGATTCTACACCTAGTGTCGGACTCATTGTTCGTTTTCTTCTTCTCCTCTTTTCATTTTCTCTCTCTTTAAATTTTTTTCTTTAGCTTTATAGTTCTTGTGCGGCTAGACCGCACACTTATGAGGTACACATCCTTAAATGTATACGCCCATAATACCTGGGGGCTTCTTCTACAAAAACTTATTATCATTTTCCGAGCATCAAGCTCACCACATATGTGTCCTTTTATCATATATACCTTTTATTCACCATTATATGCACCTTTATGACTTAAGTTTTTGGCAAACTGGGTTGCCTGGCTCCTGTGCTTATGCCCTATGTTCCCATTTGTTCGGCTAGGGCATAAAGGGAGCGCCTCTGTGATTGTTACAGCCGGGTCATCCAGACTTGTACCTCAGACTGGGTGAAGCCGAAAGCTAGCGTTCTTAAGGGAATGATTGGTTGGTGAGTAAAAGACGAACTGCCCTCATGGCACTACAAAACCCCAGAGTATAAACATGTACTGTGATTTTCAGCATGACAACTTCGGTATGCACAAAGAACCGCATACCAGCCCAGGGAAAGGAACCCTTAACGGAACTATTCTCTCTGGAAGATGTTTCTTACAATCAAATGTAATATAACATAACTCCCCGAATACAACTTGTTTGTTCAAGCAATGATGACCAGACTACCTGGTTTCTGAACATACTTTGGTTTTTACTTATGGTATAGTATTCGGAAACACTCCTAACATAGGGTTCTCAGAGGTCGAAGCAGAAAGTCTACCATGACAATCATTTTACAAATTCGGTTGGAGACAAGTTTGTTGACAAAAGTACATTGCTACTTAGACTCAAAAACTTCTTCTTCCTCTAGACCCTCTAACACGCTGTCTAGTTTACAATCTTGTTGGGAGAACTTGGCGGCCACCTTCACTTGGTCGTACACCAGGCTGACCGGAATTTCCTGTCTGTTGGATCCTTGAGGTCCAACCCGGGCCATAGGATTGGGATCAAGTCCGGTGTACCGTGTTTTTACCATGGCCCAGGCTTCCCGAGCACCTTCTCGGCATGCCGATATCTTCCATAGCCCAAAACGGCGCCGAGCTCCCTTGAATAAATTCACAAGGTCCTCCATACTTCCTGGAGGAGAATCGGCTGGCCATAAAGCCTTAGAAATACTTCTCATTGCCTTCTGTGCTCGCTCATGCACCTTGGACAGCTCTTGTAGCAGGTCGCCTTGAAATCCGGACACCTCTTCTTCGGGCCGCCCAGTCAACACACCTACAGGTATAAACTTGTTAGGATTCGCATCAGCGAACTATAAGGACAATAAGTTAAAAGGCATACTGAATATGCCGCCTCCCAGGTTTTTGTTCTCCTTCAAGGCATCCTCTAGTTGGGCTTGCACATCTTTCAGCTCTTTGCTGAGCTGGGTGTTGGCGTCCTGCAGCTTGTTCTTCTTATCCCTGGTCCGTGTCAGTACACGATGACCAGTGGCCTCTTGCCTTTCGACATGTTCTTTGTCCGCCTGTGCGGCCTTCAGTTTCTCTTCCAGTTGTGCCACCGATCCTGCCATTGTAAAATGCAACCGTGTTCATTTGCGTAAACATGACTAGCACATGATTATTTTTCCGGACAAAAGGAAACATTATCAGTCGGTGCCTCCTTGGACTTCTCCAGTTTGGCAGTAACAGTAGTCAGCTGGGTCTGACACTGCTCCAGCTCCTGAGATAGCATGTTGTTCTTCTCCGTAAGTATCTGATTATACATTGATCCTTAAAATCAGTTGCTTCAACTACTTTTAGGTCTCAGGGGCTACTGGTATATGGCTATTAAATCTACACAAAATGATCTTACCCGCATATCCTTTGAAAGCTGGCGAGTGGCCCTGGCAAGCCCATCTCGAGCAGCCCGGATATATGCATCCGCCGAACTGAAGGCATTGAATGCCTCTTCAGTAAAATTAGGATCACGCATAGCTGCCCTCCAGCACCGATGGTTCATGGCACTCTCCACCTCGGAGTTGGTAGCAGATACATTATCCGAATCATCGGAGAGAGGACAATCCGGCATGGCACCCGTATCGACTCTCGCCCTAGAGGCAGGGTCTGGGGTTGGATTGATGGACGTATGTCCGGTGAAGTCTCCGGATATAGTCCGGTGAGTGCTCTTCCTGGAATATGGGGAAGGAGAAAAACGTCACAGTTCGGCATGTTTTTCACATGGCATATCAAAAGTTGTACCTTTTTGATGAAGGTTGGAGCTTGGAAGAATCATTGTCCGCCTTGTGTCGGCGTACCCTTCTTAAGGGACGATCCCGATGCGGCGTGGCGAGACAAGCGCCACCCCTTTTAAAACACAAGACATTGTAGTGGGTAAAGCGCAGTAAGAAAACTCTTTTTGAGGAGACACCTTCAGGGTACTGATAACTCACAAGTATAGGGGATCGCAACCGTTTTCGAGGGTAGAGTATTCAACCCAAATTTATTGATTCGACACAAGGGGAGACAAAGAATATTCTCAAGTATTAGCAGCTGAGTTGTCAATTCAACCACACCTGGAAAACTTAATATCTGCAGCAAAGTATTTAGTAGCAAAGTAGTATGATAGTAGCAGTAACGGTAGAAAAAGTAATAATTTTGGTTTTAGAGTGATTGTAACAGTAGCAACGGAAAAGTAAATAAGCAAAGATCAATATACGAAAAGCTCGTAGGCAATGGATGAGTGATGGATAATTATGTCGGATGTGATTCCTCATGCAATAGTTATAACATAGGGTGACACGGAACTAGCTCCAGTTCATCAATGTAATATAGGCATGTATTCCGAATATAGTCATATGTGCTTATGGAAAAGAACTTGCATGACAGCTTTTGTCCTACCCTCCCGTGGTAGCGGGGTACTATTGGAAACTAAGGGATATTAAGGCCTCCTTTTAATAGAGTACCAGAACAAAGCATTAACACTTAGTGAATACATGAACTCCTCAAACTATGGTCATCACTCGGAGTGGTCCCGATTATTGTCACTTCGGGGTTACCGGATCATAACACATAGTAGGTGACTATTGACTTGTAGAATAGGATGAAGAACTCACATATATTCATGGAAACATAATAGGTTCAGATCTGAAATCATGGCTCTCGGGCCCTAGTGACAAGCATTAAGCATAGCAAAGTCATAGCAACATCAATCTCAGAACATAGTGGATACTAGGGATCAAACCCTAACAAAACTAACTTGATTACATGATAAATCTCATCCAACCCATCACCGTCCAGCAAGCCTACGATGGAATTACTCACGCACGGCGGTGAGCATCATGAAATTGGTGATGGAGGAAGGTTGATGATGACGATGGCGATGGATTCCCCTCTCCGGAGCCCCGAACGGACTCCAGATCAGCCCTCCCGAGAGAGATTAGGGCTTGGTGGCGGCTCCGTATTGTAAAACGCGATGAATCCTTCTCTTTGATTTTTTTCTTCCCGAACGAGAATATATAGAGTTGGAGTTGAGGTCAGTGGAGCACCAGGGGGCCCACGAGGCAGGGGGCGCGCCCAGGGGGTAGGCGCGCCCCCACCCTCGTGGACAGTGTGTGGGCCCCCTGGCCTTGATTCTTTCACTGGTATTTTTTATATATTCCAAAAATATTCTCCATTGATTTTCAGGTCATTCCAAGAACTTTTATTTCTGCACAAAAATAACACCATGGCAATTCTGCTGAAAACAGCGTCAGTCCGGGTTAGTTCCATTCAAATCATGCAAGTTAGAGTCCAACACAAGGGCAAAAGTGTTTGGAAAATTATATACGATGGAGACGTATCAGGTACTTACGTGGGAGGAAGGGAGAAGGCCGGGGTAATCGGCTATAATGGCCACTTCCGTTCCATCATAACTCGCTTGATAGAAAAATCCATCCTTGAGCTCTACGGATATGTCCGGATCCTCTTCGAATCCGGGATCCAGGTCCCGATTATGGTCCTCCGGCTGCAGGGCAGGGCTATAAATCTCTGCGACAACTTTCCTCCATTCCTGTCAAGAAATGGTGGGGTTAAGTTCAGCTGGGTATGACTCAGGAGGAGCATTAAGTAAAATTACTGGGCGAAGGCGAGGATTGTACATGGAAAAGCCATCTCGACACTTGAGGCGAGTGAATTCCTCTTTCTCCCCCTTAAAAAGATCAGTCAGCATGGCAACCAAGGCGGCGAAGTTGTCCGGACCCTTACGTCCGCATCGTGATGCGTCGTCTTTCCATTGTAATGCCACATGGGGAGTCCTCTGGATTGGAGTGGCTGAACCGCCCGGGTTATTGAAATCGCCATTACCTCAATTATGGGCAGTCCGTATTGGGCGAGTGTCTTTATCTTGTCCATTTGCATCTGAACCTCCGCACTGTCTTCCTCCTCGAGGCTTCGGGGGCGCCAGATGTGGTGCTTCTTTAACGAAGCATTGGAAAATGCGGGTAGGCCTCGTCGGATTGGGTCATATAGAACGACGTCTTCAATATAAAACCACTCCGAGGGCCACTCTTCGGATGCCTTCTTTGGAGTGCCGGAAAGGTATCCTGTCCCGGCTATACGCCACACTTTGGTGCCTCCCACCTTGAATATGGATCCCTTTTGGGAGCGAGGGACGAGGCAGAAAAGTTTCCTCCATAATTCAAAATGGGCCTCATAGCCTAGGAACATCTCGCGAAGGGCGACGAAGCCCGCGATGTGCAGAATGGAGCCTGGCGTAAGATTGTGCAATTGGAGGCCATAGTACTCCAGGAGACCTCGGAGGAAAGGACGGATTGGAAATCCAACGCCTCTTAATAAAAAGGAAATGAAGCACACTCGCTCCCCTTCTGAAGGGTTTGGGAAATTTTCCACCAAGGCTTCGCCAGTAAAGGAGGTTAATCCTGCTCGAACTGGGACTAGATCCGCAGGGGGGAGATATCCCTGCATCTGGAGCTTGGTCAGCTGAGCGTAGGATACAGAACAACTCTCCCAATCGCCTTTTTGTGGACCGTGGGGGCGGGAAGAAGCACTGGGAGCGCCGGCCATGTTTGCGTAGTTTCTTGTGGCAAGCTCTAAGGATTTTCCTCCTAGTGTGGAATGGCATCTGAGATTCAATATCCTTAAATAGACGCCTTCCTTACACGGCCCGGGTGTTATGTGTAAAAATGCTTGGACCCTTCGTATTCGTCTAACACGTGGGAGCTGGAGCGGTGATGGCGCAGAAGCCAAAGGGTATAACATTTAATGTAAAGCCGAAGACCAAAGCCGAAGATGTAGATCCGAATACCGTCCTTTGGTTCAGATGCTTGGAGACCTGCGGAGGAGGAGCCTGCCTTGCAATGCCGAAGACAATTTGCACGCCAGACACGTCGTCATTGAAGACTGGTTCGGGGGCTACTGAGGGAGTCCTGGATTACAGGGTCCTCGGGCGTCCGGTCTATGCTTGTAACATCCCAAAATTCTAAATTTTGGAATGTTATATTAAAAAGATAGATTTGATTGATTGATTGATGGTTGTGTGATTGATTGAGTGAAATTCGAAACTTTTTGAAAGTTAAATGAGAGGGAATAAAAGGACTTTCCCAAACTTTCATTTTGCATTTATGATCTTTGTGACTTCAAATTCCTTTCAAACACAAAACCCTAGAGAGAAGATGACATGACTTCTTCCATTTATTTAAATAAAAAGGGATTTGAAAAGATTTGAATCGTATTTGGAAATATTTCAAATTCATAAACTTCATGCAACTCAATGTTTTTCAAGAGCGAAGATAAAATGACTTCTTCAAAACATATGAAATATGAGTTGGGAGTTTCAAAGAATTAAATTCAAAGCCCCTTTGAATTTATTTCCAATTTGGAGTTATTTGGGTTTCATTCAAATTATTTTTCTCCAAAAATAAAATATATAGAAATTAGTCTAAAATGATTCCCTACATCAGAAAATTGGAGAGAAATAAATTTGAATTAATTTTGGTATTTTTAAAATGATTTTTATGGGATTTTACTAGAGCAGGAGCACTCTTTGAATTATTTGAATTTTTATGGATTTTATTTGACTTTACAAAAATGTTCACGTTGTAGATATTCTTTTTCTGAAAATTTTAATATATTATATGCCTATATAATATTTTTATTCATTTTGTTTTATTGTTTTTAATTGTCTGTGTTAAAAATGTGTTTATAAAAAAAGGAGAACTACGCCGACTGGGTCGGCCCAACACCCAGCCAGGCCGCGGCCCAGCCAGCCCGGCAGCATCGCCCCTGACCTCCCGACGGGAGCCCTGCTCCCGCACGCCACCGACGTCGCCGTACCACCGCCGGAGTCCTCCCTCTCCTTGACCCCTTCCCCAAGCCGTCGTCGCCCCCCCTCCTATAAATTCGGGCACCCCGGGCCCCTCCCTCTCTCTCCTCTCCCAGCAACCGCCGCCTCCACCGCTGCTTGCTGCTCGTCACCACCGCCTCTTTGCTTCGCCGCGCCGCGCCGCTGCTCTGCCGCGTCGCTTGCCGCCGCCCATGCCACAACGCCCTACCCCGCGCCGCCTCCGCTGCTGCGCCATCGCCGACCGTCGCCGCCGCTGCCGGACGTCACCGCTGCCGTCGTCTGCCGTCGCCCGATCCGATCAGCAGCCGGCCGAACCGGTAACCACCCCGGTTTATTCTCGGTTTAGTTCGGTTCTTTTAAAAGAAACCTAGATCGTTTTTTTATAAAACCTGTTTTCTTTTAGATGGATCTATTTAGAGAACGTTCGTTGGTTAGTTTTAGAAAACGAACGTTCGCTTTTTAGTCTTTTCCTTTTTCTGTTAGTTTTAGACATGGACTTCTTTGTAGATGTTTTATTTATAGTTTAGCCCCTGATCTCAAAACAATCACTACTTGTTACTCGTTAGTCCAAATTCAACGAAACCAACGCCCGCTTCTTCGTTATGATCTCCTCTATCCAGTAATCCAACTTAAACATGTTTTGAAAAGTTTAAAATTTGAATTAGACCATATTTGAATCCAAACTTCTTTTCATCATAACTTGAGTTTTATAACTCCGGTTTAGTTGATTCTTTTTGCAAATCGAACTCTTGACCTAAACTTTCTGATAAGGCCAAATTCACATAATTTTGGTCCTGTTAGAAATTCTTTTATGTTGCAAGAGTTATTTGCTTGGTTTTGATGTTTTCCGAATTGTCTTCTTCATTCTTTCCGATCTTTTGAGTGATTGCTTATGTGTGGTTACTATTGATTGCCTATGATAGATTGAACGGAGTGTGACGAGTAGAACTATCAAGAGTTATGAGTGCGAATCATCTTCATCGACATTGTAGGCAAGTTCACACTTTGATCATATCCCTTTCATACCCAGTTTTTATGCATTAGTTTCACCCTCAAACATTGCATGATTAGGATCTAATTAAATTGTGGGTTTTGGGAAAGTAGATGAGGTAGTACCTATTACATGTTTTATTATCAAACCCTTGGGAGTTACTATTACGTTATGCTTATATTGCCATGCTATGCTCGTAGACGTGGATTGGGTTTGAGAGTTTTCATGACAGATGTGACATTGTTAATTAATGGTTTACTTAAGGTGGCAACTTTAACACACATCTGGGTGGATTGAGGCACCTGGGTATTCCAACGATTGCATGTTTAGGCACCTGGGTATTCTAGCGATTGCCTGTTTTTCTTTATGGACCGCCACCCAGGCTCAAAGGGATCATGAGATTATTCATACTAGAAACTTCCGTGTGCAGCCACAAGCTACTATGGGCTCTAGCTTAGTTAATTAAGTCGTGCGAACTCTTACAGTGGTAGACTAGCAGATGTAGGGGAAAGTAGGTGTAACGGTCTACCCGATCGTAAGGTGCTAGCGCTTCTGAAAGACTATGTCTCGGTCATCCGTTTCTCAAACACCATGTAGTGCGAGAATCCCAATGGAGGAGATCGAGTCTTGTGGGGAAAAGTGCACAAACCTCTGCAGAGTGTATAAACTAATCATGATTAGCCATGTCCCCGGTTATGGACGTCTTGAGTATCTAGTACTTGGATTATCATGTGAATCTCATCATGTGACTTTAAATTAATTTTGTTGGGTTTTAATGATGATGTTTAATTGGAATTGAGAGGGTGTCTACACTCTCAATATTTTTCAACCAACTTTGTAGTTAAATAAAATATATTCCTTTGGAGTAGGGAAAAGTTGGCTTTTCGCAAAAACATTATAACCATAGAGCCTTTCCACCAGCCAAATATGCATGTAGTGATAGCCTTTATTCATCATTATCCTCTCGTGTGAATTTGCCAGTACATTCAATGTACTGACCCTTTGTGGACGCAACTTCTCATGTTGCAGGATTTCTTACGACGAGTAAGTGATACGTTAGGGTTACGATTTCTACACTCAACTTTGCCGTTGGTGTTGATGGGAATCCACAACCTTGTTACTTCCGCTATTTTGGATTGAGGTAATAGTATTTACGTTACTTTTTACATGTGATTTACCTCTGTTATAAATCCTCGAGTACTGTGTGTGTCAGCATACCGATCCAGGGATGCCACTTAAGCACAGAGACTTGACCGTCTGAGGTCGGGTCGCTACAATGCAACATGGGCCAGACTAATGGGTCGTGAAGATACAAGATAAAAGACTTTCCCTCGTGTCCAGATGGTACTCTCCTTTGCGTGGAAGGCAAGCTTGGCATGTGGATATGAATATTCCTTTCTATGTAAACCGACTCTGTACAACCCTAGCCCCCTCCAGTGTCTATATAAACTGGAGGGTTTAGTCCATAGAGGCAATCACAATCATAATCATATAGGCTAGACATCTAGGGCTTAACCATTACGATCTCATGGTAGATCAACTCTTGTAACCCCTATACTCATCAAGGTCAATCAAGCAGGACGTAGGGTATTACCTCCATTAAGAGGGCCCGAACCTGGGTAAAACTTCGTGTCCCCTGTCTCATGTTACCATCGATTCGTAGATGCACAGTTCGGGACCCCTACCCAAGATCCGCCGGTTTTGACACCGACACCCGTGATACATCAAGATCGTGACATCTCAAGAACACGAGAGAGAGAGATTAAACACATAGCTATTGGTACAAACCCTCAGCCCCGAGGGTGGACTACTCTCTCCTCATCGTGGTGGCCGCCGGGATGATGAAGATGACAACCGGAGATGATTCCCCCCTCCGGCAGGGTGCCGGAATGTCACAGCCCTAGAATTGTTTGCAATTAGTGGCACAAGCATCCATGCATCTTGTCTAAATTATTTCTTTAATTTGAATGGGGATTGCCTAAACCCCTAGCATCAAAGGAATTCACTAGGTTCACCTAAAATATTTTCAGTAAATCCAAATGGCTTTAAAAAATGTTCATCATTTATGGAAAATGTTGTAAACAGTAACCAGAGGTGATGCACATTTTTCCATGTCATATTTGGGCTCTGAACTAAATCTTATGCTATTTGCAATTGGGCAATTAATTGCTATATAATATCTTAAATGCTCAATTAATTCTGAACTTAAGTGAGGGTTGTTGGGAATATTCCAACCACAGCCCACAATTATTTTCAGGGTTTTTAGAAACATTCTGGTATTTTTAATAAAGCCCGGAACTTACAAAGAAATAGAAAAACATTAACAAAGAGAGAGAGAGAGATTACCTGGCGCTTACCTGGCCGGCCTGGCACTCTAGCAGCCCACCAGGCCCATCTGCCAGTCGTCCTCCACCTCGCGCCAGAAGGACGCGAGGCGTGTGATCGCCGCCCGCCGGCACGCGCCCGTGCCACCTCTTGCTTCCTGCCGCTTCCCCCTCATCGCCCTGGACCTCCCTCGCGATGCCACGCACCCCTCTGGCCCTCTCTCACTCTCCTCGTGCTCCTTTCCCTCCTCTGGCTCTCCACCTCGCACCACCCGAACGTGCCGCCGCCGACGTGCACCATCGCGGTCACCGCCTCCCCCTCGCTTCCCTGACTGGCTCAAGATCTCTGCCTTGTCCCCCTCTTCCTCCTCACCAAGATGTAAGGCGCCGGAAGCCCCTGGACGCCACCAGCTCCGCTGTTCCCCTCCTCGGCCACCAAGGACCGTCGGTGTCGATTCGCCGCCTCCCGAGCTTCCCCGAGCACACTGGACATCCCTACAACATCGCTGTGAGCCCCCGAGCGTTTTCCCCCTCTCCCCGCGCTCGTCCGCGTCCTCTAACCACCATGGCCATCGGAGCTGATAGCTCCTCGCCGCCGGCCATGTCGCCACCGTGGCCACGGCCGTGCAAGCTTGCACCCGAGCTCACCACTGCACTCAGTACATCCCGACGAATCGAACGCGGCAACCCCCACGTCCTGTTGTGCAACCTAGCATGTTTTCCGCCGAGGCCCGAACTCCGGCCACCGCGTACGTGCTTGCCGCCGTTGTTCCCGGCCACCCCAGCACCAACCACCGCCACCGTTGGATGCGCCACATCGCCAGCTACCCGTAGCACCCACCCGCGCATCGAACCGTGGCCGGAGCAGCATTTCCGATGCTCTCCGTCAGCTCGGCCTCGCCGGCGACTCAACGCCGGCAGGGGTTGACCCCTGTTTGACCTCCCCTACGTCCTGACGTGTGGGCCCAGACCCTTGTTTAATTAGTGTTAGGTGATTAGTGTTAATTAACTTAGTTAACTACATGAGCCACTAACATGTGGGCCCAGCCCTAGATTAGTTTAGTTAATCACCTACTTAGCACTAACAGGCACTGTTAGTTAGATGTGACACTGACACGCGGGTCCCACAGGTCAGGTTTGACCTGGACCGGGCCTGTTGACCTGCTGAGGTCAGCGTGACCTAGTGCTGACGCAGTAAACCCTTTTCTGTAATTCAAATAAATCTAAATGGTTTATTTATTTCAGAAAATGTTATAAACTTCTAAAAATCATATAAAATCAACCGTAACTCCAAATGAAACAAATTGTATATGAAAAATGATCAGAAAAATCCAATCTATCCATCTGTACTGTTTTCATGCATGTTGGAGCAACCTAACCTGGCTGTTTAGATGAAACATGATAATGCACTTATATGAGTTCATAGTTTAGGCTTGTATTTGAATCTTTGATTCAAACAAGCTCAAACCACCCTGGTTTTAGTTGCATTAGCTCAAAACACATCATATTGACATGTCATGATCATGCATCATATTGTGCATTGCATTGATTGTATTCTTTCTGTGTTTGCCGGTGATTGTTCCCCCTCGGTAGACGTGTGTTTCGACGATGTGATCAATGACACCGATGAAGAGCTATATCATCTTCGGAAGTGCCAGGCAAGCAAAAACCCCTTGTTCATTCCGATACAATCCCACTCTCTCGCTCCTGCTCTCTTTTAATGCATTAGGACAATAACGATTCATCTGTTACTTGCTACGGTAGTTGAACCCCTTTCCTCTGCATGACCTGTCATTGCCACAGTAAATAGATGAAACCCACTAGCATGAGTAGGAGTTGTTTGAGCCCTGATGTGCCTACTCATTCATGCTTGTTTATCATGCCTGCTACTGCTTAGAGTTGAGTCAGGTCTGATTCATCGGGGATGAATTGGAATGGCGATGAACATGTCCTACTGTGTGTGAGCTAAGTGTGTGAACACGATTTGGTAAAGGTAGCGGTGAGAGGCCATGTAGGAGTACATGGTGGCTTGTCTCATTGAAACCATCCTCAGGAACTGAGTTCTGTGTTTGTGATCCATGAACAGCTACTACCACTCATTGGGATCCTTAATTGACCCTCTCGACTTATTAACTGCCCTAGTCCTCTATCCAGGAGTTGCAACTAGTTTCTGGTGTTTATAGGATATGTGTTGGCGGTCGTGCGTAGCGCTGACCCTAGGGTGGGCTATGATGCGGTAGATACACCGTGGCACGGTGTACCGGGTGCCCGTTTGGTGTCTCAGGAACCCTGCACACATCGTTTGGGGCTGTGAGCGAAACTCCGGCCGGATCTCCTCGCGGATGGAACCCGAATAGGCGATAAACCTGGACTAGAGACTTGTATGGTTAGTCAGGTCATGGCCGACACCCTCGCCAGGCTTCCGCTTGAAGGTTGCTGAGATACATGACATGTATATGGTGATAAGTGATGGGAGCGTGTGTGAAGAAGTACACCCCTGCAGGGTTATCATTATCTATTCGAATAGCCGGATTCCTCGGATATGGAAACTTGGAACCCTTGCATAGTTCATAGACAAGTGAAAGTGGATACTCTAAAATGCGCAAGATAAGCATGAGTGCTATGGATGGCGTTCTCGTAGGGAGACGGGAGCGGATCCATAGTGGGGTATTGATATGGTGAATATGTGGACTCGTGTGCGCCACCTCAAAAGAGCTGCTTGCAGTCGTAGTTCAGGTTAGCCACTGCTTCAAAACTCTTGTATTCCACCGAATAAGAATAGTCAAAGCTGGCTTGCTGCAGTTAAACTCCACCACCACCCCCTTTGTTGATACCGATGCATATGTAGTTAGTTCTGATGTAAGTCTTGCTGGGTACATTTGTACTCACGTTTGCCTATTCTATGTTTTGCAGAGAGACGTCGGTCTCGCTAGTAGTTCCATGTGGACTTCGATGTTTAGCTTGATACCTCAGCTACGATCTTGTGCCCTCGGCAGGATCTGGTAGATAGTCAGGCTTATTAGCCTTTTTCATTTGTAGATGTCTGTACTCAGACATGTTAAGCTTCCGCATGTGCTTTGATTTGTATGCTATGATTGTTGGGTCATGAGACCCATGTTTGTAATTTCTCGCTCCTCGGAGCCTAATGAATAAATACTTGAGTCGTAGAGTTATGTTGTGATGCCATGTTGTATTTACACATATCGAGCATATTGTGTGTATGATTGAAATGCTTGGTATGTGTGGGATCCGACAATCTAGTTGTTTATCCTTGGCAGCCTCTCTTATGGGGAAATGTAGTCTAGTGCTTCCATGAGCCATAGTAGTCCGCTACAGCCCGGTTCACCGGAGTCCTGCTAGCCCAACACTACTGCTCAAGACACTTGACTGGCCGGCATGTGTTTCACTTTGTTCCTGTGTCTGTCCCTTCGGGGAAATGCCATGCGGTGACATCCGGAGTCCTGCCTAGCCTGCTACAGCCCGGGTTCCCGGAGTCCTGTTAGCCCAGTGCTACAGCCCAGATTCACACGCTGCTGACCGACATGCTCGATGTGATTCATGTATGCCTGTCCCCATAGGTTGATGCCGCTTTGGGTTCACGACTAGCCATGTCGGCCCGGATTCTCTGTCATATGGATGCTAGCGACATTATCATATACGTGAGCCAAAAGGCGCAAACGGTCCCGGGCCAGGTAAGGTGGCACCCGTGGGAATACCGTGCGTGAGGCCGCAAAGTGATATGAAGTGTTACATGCTAGATCGGTGTGACTTAGCATTGGTGTCGGTGTCAAAACCGGCGGATCTCGGGTAGGGGGTCCCGAACTGTGCGTCTAGGCCGGATGGTAACAGGAGGCAGGGGACACGATGTTTTACCCTGGTTCAGGCCCTCTTGATGGAGGTAAAACCCTACGTCCTGCTTGATTAATATTGATGATATGGGTAGTACAAGAGTAGATCTACCACGAGATCAAGGAGGCTAAACCCTAGAAGCTAGCCTATGGTATGATTGTCCTTTTTTCTACGGACTAAAACTCTCCGGTTTATATAGACACCGGAGAGGGCTAGGGTTACACAGAGTCGGTTACAATGGTAGGAGATCTACATATCCGTATCGCCAAGCTTGCCTTCCACGCCAAGGAAAGTCCCTTCCGGACACGGGACGAAGTCTTCAATCTTGTATCTTCATAGTCCAGGAGTCCGGCCAAAGGTATAGTCCGGCTATCCGGACACCCCCTAATCCAGGACTCCCTCGGTAGCCCCTGAACCAGGCTTCAATGACGACGAGTCCGGCACGCAGATTGTCTTCGGCATTGCAATGCGGGTTCCTCCTCCAAGTACTTCATAGAAGATTTTGAACACAAAGGTAGTGTCCGGCTCTACAAAATAAGTTTCCACATATTGCCATAGAGAGAATAATATTTACACAAATCTAATCTGCTGACGTATTCCGTAGCATGACATCACACCACGGCCAAGTCTTTATTCGAATTGTTTTACCATCCCACCTCAGCACATTTAGCAAGGCGGTTTCTTTGGCATGTCTTGTTAAAGCGTAGATCGTGTCCCCTTATTCCGGGATTCTCATCAATACGGGCGTGGGTAACCCAACCGTACCCGTTGGTATATTTTCTCGATCAAAGGCGAGTCCCAAACGGTCACGGGGAAGGCCCTTGGTATTCAACCTCTTATAAAGAGACCAAGGCCTTACTCCTTTCTTTCAATCTCAAACGAGTTCGCCCTTCGCCTTGAGTTCCAACACCCAAGGCTCCAGATTTCAGGCACTTCGGACCTTCGACAATGTCCGGTTCCGACCTTCGAGGCCGATGGATGCCCTCCTCCGTCACGGAGGAGGATGTGCTGAAGTTGAGAGAGGCCCTTGGGAGTGGGAATGCTCAAGGGCAGGTCATTCCCACTCCCAAGCCCGGTGAGAGTGTGGTGTTCATGTCTCACTTCCTTCGGGGGCTAGGCTTCCCGACGGATCCCTTCATGAGGGGGCTCATGTATTATTATGGGCTAGAATTTCATGACTTAGCCCTGGAGTCCATCCTCCATATTTCCTCATTCCTCGTCGTGTGTGAAGCCTTCCTCCGTATCACTCCTCACTTCGGACTATGGCTCAAGACCTTCAAAGTAGAGCCGAAGATGATCAAGGGACGGCACACAGAGTGCGGAGGTGCTTTTATAAGCAAGAATGCTGGTACTCCATGGCCCGAGGGCTCTTTTCAAGAGGAGTCCAGCTTATGGCAACAAGAGTGGTTTTATATTACCGCTCCCAGGGCCCCTAAGTGGGTGGCACCACCTACCTTTCGCTCGGGTCCCCCGCCACGACTGGCATCATGGGTCAATACGGGGCTGGACTGGGGGCCGGCAAAGGACGTGCCCCTGTTGCAGGGCCACATCCGAGATCTCCTAGAAAGAGACATCAGTCTGGTCGTGGTGACGCAGGTTATGTTAATTCGCCGAGTTCTGCCCTGCAAACGTCGCCCCCTCCGCCTGTGGGAGTTCAACCCGGAGGGACCACGAGTTCTCCAACATTTTCTTGGCATGACGCCCGTGGAGATGTACAAATTGTTCTTCGGACCACAAGTAGTGTGTCCGAATTCTACGAAGGACGCAGGTCTGAGCTGCAATCGTCCAGATACTCAAGTAAGTAGCCTTGTGCCCGGACTCGCTATCCGTATATTTATCATAAAATTGCCCCTAAAAGAGCCGTCCTTTAAACAGGAGTGGATAGCGAAAGCAAAGCTAATCAGGTGTCCGGCCCCCCTCCTCGAGACCACGTCGGGTCCCGTGCTAGTCAGGATGTTGGAGGTTGTGCCTTCAAAGGGAAGCGAGGGAGGGGATAAGGAAGCTACAGCCTCCTCAAAGGAGGTTGTCCGGAAGGGAGGAATCGAAAATTCCTCTCCTCAGGGGAAGAAGAGGACCGCCTCTGAAGACCCAGAGACCATGGCCTTAAAGCGAGGGAAGAAATCTTCGCCAGAGGGTCCTGTGCTGGGGGATACTTCGGCCGAATTATGCCCTCAAGGGGATCAGCCCTCCACCGAGCCGTAAGTAGAGAGGAGTTTTCTTTTTAAGAAACGAGAGAATTCCCTGCTTTATATCTGAGAAAAGTAATCGAAAATTTACCTTGTAGCTCGGACCTTAGACCTTCTCAGCAAAGCTCGTCTTCGGGGGATCTTCTTCCAGAGATGATGGAGAGCGGAAAGCCTCCCCCTGCCGTACCGCCTTGCGAGGCGGGCGACCCTAAGGTATCGTCGCGGAGGGTTTCTCTGAATCCGGCAGGCCCGGAAGGTAGTCATATGGCCCCCCAAAGCCCTCCGTGTCCGGCCTTCGAAAAGGGCCATCGGACGAGTCCGGCGCCGTCTGGTGCGCGGTCGGAGGAGCTGAAGGATCTGCTTGGGCGAGCATCTATCTCAGAGGAGCACCGTGCATTGATGGGTATGGTGATTGAGAGGATTTCATCCGCGGAGAGCGGATTGCACAAGGCCGTCAGGAGTTTACTGACAGGTTTTGAGGTATGCGAAATAATGTACCCTTTTTGGACAGTTGCACATAAATAAGATGCGCCCTGTGTAGATAGTAGCCCCTGAGACTCTGTGTTGTCAAAAGTGACGGCGCACAGAGGATCATAATCCCAGGTCTAATATGTCGCCTTTATACGTAGGTGGCGAAGTGTCCGGTGGCCAGCCGGACTGATGGATTTGCCGAGCTAAAGCGGCAACTTGACGTGGCAGATGCCGACATCGCGCTTGTCAACAAGCGGCTTAACGAGGCACAAGGTATGTAATTCCTTCGGTGGCGCCTGGTAAGAGGAGCTTTATGCCAGTATCTTACAATGTGTGCGCTTGATGCAGATGGTGCTGCTGCCATGGAGAATCTTCGGGCGGAACTTGCCCGAGCCAAGGAGCAAGCCAGGAAAAGTGATGCGGCTGCCGGAAAGGCAATTGAAGAGCTGAAAGCCGAACAGGCTGCTCACTGCCGAAGCAAGAAGGAAATGGCCGAGATGGCCGTGACGCTAAAGAACGCTGCTGACCGTTGCAAGCTTCTTGAAAAAGAAGATCGGGCGGAACAGACGGACCTGAAGAAGGCCATTGCCGATGCCAAGGATGCTCGCTCTGCGATGAGAGCTATGAAGGAGGAGCTGCGTCAGGCCCGAGAGATCGCGGCTGGAAAGCCCTTTATGCTGCGGAGGAAGTTATGTGATCCTAAACATGCTCCGTTAGACCAGATGTGGAGTACGACGGACACCTATCTGGATTTAGCAGCGAGTGCCGCAGATGCGGCCGAACACTTCCGAGATCAAGAAGATCGCGAAGTGGAAAAGCTCTTCTGGTCGCAGTTCCACAATCCAGAGCGTCCACTGTCATTAGCCGATCATTTGGCCGAATGGGACGAGCTAAATAGGTTGTCCGGACTCGCCATGAAGTATGTCATGAGTCATCTGTGGCCAGAGAGGCCAGAGCCGAAAAGTTATTTCAACTTGGTGCAACAGTTCCTTGGTGCGGCACCGCATATCAATGCGATGAAGAGGTCAGCGTGCATAGAGGGTGCGCGGATGGCTCTTGCCCGTGTCAGGACATACTGGGCGGAAATGGAAGCCACCGTTGTTGCATCCCCAGAATTGGATGGAAGCCGAGTACCTGCCGAGCGCTATTTTCAGGAAGTTTTGCAAGGCGCTCGTTTAATAGAGACGCAGTGCTCGAAGGATACTATATTCGAATAGCATGTATTATTGTAAAACAATATTTTGATAAATTGTAGAAGCTTTTTATACTTGTGTCTACAAGTATTATAATACCTCCTGTGCGGCCGTTTAACATATACGTATATATAATCTGAAAGATGGCAGTCATCGGCTTCAGCCCCCACGCACATAATGCGGGGGTGTTCGTAGAAGGCACATTTTCACACTTGATCCAACGTCTTGTTCCTACAAAGGAGGTGATAGCGCAGCGAACTAGGCAATTAGACTATGATGCTTTATCACTTTCACTTAGCCATAGGAGTTTGACATTGAGGCTACTTATATAGCCCCTGGTGGCGCCTGCGCTCGACCGAACTCGGGGCGCGTATGTGCCTGGCCGGGAAACGGCCCTTCGTTAATGCGGAGGAATCCTAAAGATTCCAGTAAGTCATCGAGTGGTTGACCAGTCTCACGCTATATCATGACAGTCAGTTTTCGGCTTTCTCTACTGAGGTGCTCGCCTGGCCGAACCGGGGCACAATCGCAGCAGTTCGCCTGGTGCCGCCTTAGCCGATAGAGCAGAACGTAAGGCAGCAAAACACAAGAGCTGGGCAAACCAAACATTTGACCAAAGACATGATTCAGAGCTGATGCATATAAGGCCAAACTCGCGACGCCGAACACTCCCTAAGGTATTCGGTCTTTATGAGGGCGGGCGGGATAACACCCTTAGTAATAAGCCCCTAGTGTCCAGGTATGCGCAAAACTCTGACGTGGCCACATGCCAAAATGCCAGCCTCCTCCTTGGTTATACCAAGAAACCAGGGGATGTGTATCAACAAGAGACAGTAAAAAAGGTTTATGCAGGGTCTTAATCTGAAAAGAATCCTTGGAACGGGTCCCTGCTACACGTCTGCGCCTGTGTCTCCGTTGTGCCGTATCCTGGACGGGCGTAGCACGGTGTTCATCTGTAAAAGAGAGGAACTTAGTTAAAGAAAGATCATGCCGAACATGAGTTATACTAAATAAACAAGGTATAAATCGAAATGGGTAAAATTGAGCTTTATTGTCTCTTGTTTTATATGCGCGGAGCCCCTAGTACAGGGGTATACGGCTATTAAGCCTTTATCAATTGTATGTTTATGCCGGACTCGTCTAGCCGTGTCTGTGGTCTTGACGACCTGTTTAGATGCTTTGGCTGGTGAAGCCGCTTTATTGTGGGGCTGTCAAGGCAGCCGCACTGTTTTCCGCACGGGAGGAACACTCAATGTTTTCCCTTTAATGAGATGATGCCTCGTGGACTGGGCATCTTAAGCGTAACAGATGCATAATGCGGTATTGCGTTAAAGCGGGCGAAAGCTTCGTGTCCCAGCAGTGCTTGATAGCTACTTGAGAATGGGGCGATGTGGAAAGTTAGCTGTTCGCGGTGGAAGTTATCGGGGGAGCCGAACATAACTTCCAGCCAGAGAGAACCCATGCAACGGGCATCCAGGCCTGGCGTTACCCCTTGAAAGGAGGTTTTGCTATGGCGAATTTTTGTTGGGTCTATCCCCATGTTGGTATAACAGGTTTAGACCACTGCAGCCGTCCATCAGGACATTTGTAAAATGGAGTCCGCCGATTATTGGATCTAATACCAAGGCAGTCCAGCTTGCGTTCCGGATACTTCTAGAGTAATCCTGATGGTCGAAGGTGATCGGTTTTAACAACCATTGGCGAGACTCCTTTGGGATAGGCCGTATGGCGCGTATCTCTGGTGGCGCCGTTCTGTTCATCACGTGAAGTAAGTGTGCTGTTTTGACTTCTTGTGGGAAATCCTTTTGTTTTCTAGTGCTCTACTTGTGGGGTTCGTCGTCGTCCTCACTTGGTGTGTCGAGCCCCTTGTGTTCGGCGTTGAGTTTGCCGGCTTGCTTGAAAACCCAACAATCTCTGTGGGTATGGTTCGCAGGCTTCCCGGGAGTACTATGTATTTGACATATCTTGTCCAAGATTTTGTTTAAGTTGGATAGCTCGTCCCTGTTATCCTTGAGGGGCGGCTTTCTCTGATTCTGCCGCGAGCTTTTGAATCCGGTGTTGACTGCCGTGCTCTTTGGGCTGTTTCCCTTATTCCCGCGCTGGTCCTTGCTGCTTCGGGGTTTTCCGTTTCCATCCCTAACTTCGGATGTACTTGGGTCGTTGGTGCTACATCTTGCCAACCAGCTGTCCTCTCCTGCACAAAAGCGGGTCATGAGGCTTGTTAATGCGGCCATTGTTCTTGGCTTTTCTTGGCCGAGGTGTCTGGCGAGCCATTCGTCTCGAACGTTGTGCTTAAAAGCTGCTAGGGCTTCGGCGTCCGGACAGTCGACTATCTGATTCTTTTTAGTAATAAATATGTTCTAGAATTTCTGGGCTAACTCTCCGGGCTGTTGAGTTATGAGACTGAGATCGTCTGCATCCGGAGGGCGGACATAGGTCCCTTGAAAATTTGCCCGGAAAGCATCCTCAAGCTCTTCCCAACTTCCAATGGTGTTTTCAGGAAGGCTTTTGAGCCAATGTCGAGCTGGCCCTTTAAGCTTGAGGGGTAAGTATTTTATGGCGTGGAGGTCATCTCCTCTGGCCATGTGTATGTGGAGGATATAATCCTCGATCCAGACCCCAGGATCTGTTGTTCCGCCGTACGCCTCTATGTTTACGGGCTTGAATCCCGCTGGAAATTCATGGTCCAGCACCTCATCGGTGAAACATAGGGGGTGTGCGGCACCCCTGTATTTGGGTGTGTCGTGATGTTCGGATATTTGTTGTGTTGCATTGCTTACTAGAGCTTGCTTTCTTGGCCCGTATATAGATCTGGCTGGGCCGTATTTTTGATGCGGATCCTTTGGTGGATCGTGTGCCGGCTTGTGTGCGGCGCCGCTTGCTGCTCCATGCTGGCCATGCGGTCGTCCATCCGACCGGATGGCTTTCCTATTTTTTGACTGCAGGGGCTCTAAGGCCTCCTCGTCAAATTCAGGCAGTAGCTTTCGCTTTGGATAGCTTTTTGTGCAGCGACTGCCGGCATATTTGTCTGCGGTGTTGCGTACTTTGCTCCATCTGATTCTGAGTGCATCTTCCGCAGTTTTGAGCTTCCGCTTCTGCTTTTTCAGGCTATGCGCAGTGGCGACGAGCCTTTTGTGGAGGTTCTTCTGCTCCATGAGTTTATCCGGCGTAAGGTCGTCCGGACTGTTGTTTTCGCCGGGGACGGGGTGTTCGGTTTGTTTATCCAAGTTGCCCTGTTCGGACGCTTGCTCGAAGGCATGTTCGTCGTCCGCCGGCTCGTCCTGCTCTATGGCTGGGTCTGTATGGCTGCTGTCTCTGTCGAGGCGGGGCTTGGAGCGGCGCTTACGTCACCGCTTTGATTGCTTTTCGAGTGAACGATCCCTCGTTGCATCCCTGTGTTCCTCGTCGTTGCTTCCTTTGGGTGTGTCCACCATGTATACATCATGAGATGAGGTGGCTGTCCAGTGCCTTATAGGCGTTGGTTCATGTTCATCTCCTACATCGTCGTCCATACCGTCGATGTCTTCGGAGTCAAAGTCGAGCACGTCGTTTAAATTATCGACAGTGGCTACGAAGTGGGTGGTGGGTGGGCTTTGAATTTCTTCATCATCCGCATCCCAACCTTGTTGACCATAGTCCGTCCAGGGCTCTCCTGATAAAGAGAGAGACTTTAGTGAATTCAGAATATCGCCGAAGGGCGAGTGCTGAAAGATGTCCGTGGCGGTGCACTCCATGATCGGCGCCCAATCGGGTTCGATCGGTCGGGGCGCGAAGGGCTCGGAGTCTGGAGAGGAGTCCGGCTCCTTGGAGTCACGGGCTTCGCAGAGAATAGGGCTGGTGTTCGGCTCGATCGCCGTAGAGATTACAGCCCCCGAGGCGGTGTCTAACCACCCATCCTCGATTGGTGTGATCGGCTCCGAGCTAGGGGTCGGAGCGGACATGGGTGCGGCCTCCAGGGCACTGTTCGGCGGCAGAGCTAAATCATGCCCATCGTGACAGTGCGGCGCGCTCGGCTGTGGCTTGAATCCGTCGAAGATCAAGTCTCCGCGGACGTCGGCCGTGTAGTTCAAACTTCCAAATCTGACCTGATGGCCAGGGGCGTAGCTTTCGATCTGCTCCAGATGACCAAGTGAATTGGCCCGCAGTGCAAAGCCGCCGAATACGAAGATCTATCCGGGGAGAAAAGTCTCACCCTGGATCGCATCGCTGTTGATGATCGGAGAAGCCATCAGGCCTAAAAGTGACGACACAGAGGAACTCCAAATGAAAGCACCAATGTCGGTGTCAAAACCGGCGGATCTCGGGTAGGGGGTCCCGAACTGTGCGTCTAGGACGGATGGTAACAGGAGGCAGGGGACACGATGTTTTACCCAGGTTCGGGCCCTCTTGATGGAGGTAAAACCCTACGTCCTGCTTGATTAATATTGATGATATGGGTAGTACAAGAGTAGATCTACCACGAGATCAAGGAGGCTAAACCCTAGAAGCTAGCCTATGGTATGATTGTCCTTTTTTCTACGGACTAAAACTCTCCGGTTTATATAGACACCGGAGAGGGCTAGGGTTACACAGAGTCGGTTACAATGGTAGGAGATCTACATATCCGTATCGCCAAGCTTGCCTTCCACGCCAAGGAAAGTCCCTTCCGGACATGGGACGAAGTCTTCAATCTTGTATCTTCATAGTCCAGGAGTCCGGCCGAAGGTATAGTCCGGCTATCCGGACACCCCCTAATCCAGGACTCCCTCAGTCGGGGTCCTGACAGCTTTGGTATCAGAGCTTGACTGCCTGTAGGATTACCAAGCCAAATTGGTCGAAGAGTCTAGAAATGCTTTAGTTATGTAAGGGAATTGATTGTGGAAGGGAACGTAAGGCTCTTTTTACTCCTTTACCCTATGCCCTTCTGATCTGAGTCAACCTCCTCTTTTCTACGGGGATTAAGAACTAGGCCTTATCATCTATCTATCAGGATGATGTGTTACTAATCCATAGACTTATAGAATTGATAGTTTCAAGCCTCAGTTCCGTTCCTACTACTTCCGTATGTTGACAGTTGATCTCGGAACCTTGATATTGTGTTGTTGAGTGGTTATGCCACCATTTTGCAGGATGTCTCAAATCTTTTTGAGCATTTATAGCCGTTATGCTGTCCGAGTCATCCCAGGTTTCTAAGTAGTCTGATGCATTTGCAAACCCCTTCCTCCTGTTCCTGATGTCCATTTGGGCTAGATTAATCACACTAATCGGTGAGTTGAGGTACTCTGTTGCCTCGACATATATGTTGGAGCTATTATTATGACCCTAGGTGTTTTAGGGAGTCACCTAGTAATCTAGCCATGTTTTGTGTTCCGGTGTGATGATTCTGGCCACCATTCTCGAAAGCATCCCGTGATGCCATTTAGTAGTAGGTATTCTATTCCTGGGTTCTTGAACCCGAGATTCACCCTACTTACCTCATGTTGATAGTGTTTGCTCATTCCTTTAGGATATTAGCAACCTTGCGACAGTCCTCGAGGTCCGTGGTATTTCTTTCTTTCAAATACCATGACCCATTAAGGCAGAAGTTCTTTGAACCAAAATATCACAATCAGAGTACTCTTGAGGAGTTCTCCATTCATAATTGTGATTCTGCCAGTCCTACCTTCCTGCATGGGTTATCTGGAAGAAACCTGTTGAACTTGGTTCGACATATTAATCTATGCATCCACAACTCAGAAAGATATACGTCCTCTTGAGTTGTCCCTCTTCATTTGTATTCCGACCATCGCCTATCAATTGGTAGTCAGGAGTAATTGTGCATCCATGTTATCGATGCTTATTATTCTTGTGGTCCGTTAGGCCATTCTATTTCAGAATGACTAGGAGAAACAAACTCCAGTACCTCATCCATATCCAGGATTGGGTCAAAGTAGTTGAGTTCTGCAGATCAAATGCCAATCTAGCTTTTGCTCTGTTCTATCCTGGAGTATTACCCCCTTTATGTCAGGATTGTCATGAGAATTGCACCATCTCTTATACATTCTTGACGCAGTGATACTTCTTGCCATCATTTTTCATTCATCGGTTTCCATGTTGTTGTAACTGGAATGCCGACAAGTGAATCGTGATGTGTGAAATCAATACTCCGAGCAACTCATTGCTTGGTAGTAAATGGACAATATTCTCATTCTTAGCGTGTTGGTTATTGAACTACCATTCTAAGATTAATCTTGCTACCTAGTCCATATTTCCTGGTGCACTCTTCGATCAATGAGTTAGGATTACTCAATCCCTTGCTTATTTGTTCATATCGTCTTGCTCTGATAAGCAAGATTGTTCTCGAGCTTAGTAACATATCGGTGGTTCGTGATGTTCTAAATATCTTCTCGGAAGTATTACCAGGTTGTCACCTGACCGCTATGTTGAGTTCGTGATCATGTCGGTTTTCCTCCAAACCACCCATTCTCCAAGATTCTGTGTTGGATACCCTGAACTAGTCGCTCGAGCTAAACAACAACTTGCAGGGTTGGAAGATAAAAGCTTAATCCACTTAGTTCATTCCAAAGGGATATCCTTGTGTTTGTGTGTTAGTAGAAGAAAGATGATATCTTCATCGATTGTTCCTCATGATCGGTTGTTGGATCTGTTGTCTTGTTAGAACTTTGATTTGAGTGTGGGCTATCCTCAAATCAAATCAGTACCAACGATATTCGTAATGTTGTCTTACTCTTGGTTGACTCCTCGAGCATACACCATTACATCTTTTGGTCTGACCAATACTATCACATTGTTCACATAATGGTGGAAGTCCAGTGATATGGAAATTCCGATGAGTTGCTATTGAGCCCATCAGCAGCATTTTGTCTCCTCCATGATTTGTGTTGAACATCCAGCTAGTGTTGGAAACTTGTGTAAGCATTTTCTTCATGCCCCGTTCATGAAGTATATGTTTGGATGAAAGAAGTGACTTCCTTTGATTCACGTGCATTTGATGTAAGTTGCCGCCGTGAATTCGAGAAAGTTTGTTTTGCTTCCTCTGGAATCATCCCAAGTCAGTCATGCATGTGCAAAGTATTCTATGGTCTGATAGACTGATCATCTTCATTCTATACGCATCCCTAGCACACCAAGCCACTGATTGATTTGTTCAAGATAAAGGAGTCTGTTCTAAAGTGTTAATCCTTTAGACTTCTGCGCGGAGACTTCAATATCATTAATTATGGTTCTCAACTAGAACTCGGTAGTGTTTTTCTTGTAAGACTACTACGTGATCATGCTTGTCTAGGACGGTGTGTTCACATGTATGTAGCAGAACCGACTCATGTTTGGGAGCTTACTACCATAGTTAATTCCCCTAGAATCTCGCAACATCATCTCGTCGACTTGTGTTGCAACCTTTCCTTCCCCAGACATGCCGCCTAAAGTATCCTATTACCAACCAGATCTGAATCTCAGGCAGATATGATGGTTGAAACATTCCCAGCATTTGCATGTTGTCCCCAGCTTGCACCGCCATTGTACCAAATTTCCATGGGCTGCACTTCTCAGTAATTGTTGTTCAGGATCATCTTCAAAAGTGGTCCTACCATGGGTCCCATCCATTTCCGATGATACCCAAAATCATCCATTGTGTTGTCTTCAACAAGGTAGTCCACATCATCCATTCTAGTCTAGGTATGCCATCCCTTCGTACTCCGCTAAACGATTGTTGTGGTTTGCCTTAGGCTGGTATAAAGAGTGTCAATGATCTCTGAATCAAAAGTAATTCTTTTTGCCACTTAAGGGAATATTTCTGTGAGTCACCTTCCTTAAGGTGTCTCGTTGTGGTATCATGGCAACCCAACTCCTCGCTACGTTGACACCGTTCACCACCCTCCTAGGTGTGGGAATTCCGCTACTTATTTAAACCTTGTCATATGCTCATTTCCATCATTCTTGATGTGTGTATCGTGTCTCATCTCGACAGATGTCGCTATGTCTCATTCTGTGAGTTGATCATCGGTTGCTCGATCTTCGAGAAGATCGATTCTTCGAGAGTTTCCTTTCTTTCCGTTATCGTGTTGGATGGAGTTCTCAGAGCAATACATCGAGACAAAGATGGTGGTCGTGTCAACGTTCTTATGAAGTGCAACCTGGATTGTGAAGATCATGTTAGTTTGTGCCCCCTTTGTCTTCTTACCTCACGTCTTGAATCTCGGGACGAGATTCTTGTTTAGTGGGGGTGAGTTGTCACAGCCCTAGAATTGTTTGCAATTAGTGGCACAAGCATCCATGCATCTTGTCTAAATTATTTCTTTAATTTGAATGGGGATTGCCTAAACCCCTAGCATCAAAGGAATTCACTAGGTTCACCTAAAATATTTTCAGTAAATCCAAATGGCTTTCAAAAATGTTCATCATTTATGGAAAATGCTGTAAACAGTAACTAGAGGTGATGCACATTTTTCCATGTCATATTTGGGCTCTGAACTAAATCTTATGATATTTACAATTGGGCAATTAATTGCTATATAATATCTTAAATTCTCAATTAATTCTGAACTTAAGTGAGGGTTGTTGGGAATATTCCAACCAGAGCCCACAATTATTTTCAGGGTTTTTAGAAACGTTCTGGTATTTTTAATAAAGCCCAGAACTTACAGAGAAATAGAAAAACATTAACAAAGAGAGAGAATATTACCTGGCGCTTACCTGGCCGGCCTGGCACTGTAGCAGCCCACCAGGCCCATCTGCCAGTCATCCTCCAGCTCGCGCCAGAAGGACGCGAGGCGTGTGATCGCCGCACGCCGGCACGCGCCCGTGCCACCTCTTGCTTCATGTCGCTTCCCCCTCGTCGCCTTGGACCTCCCTCGTGATGCCACGCACCCCTTTGGCCCTCTCTCACTCTCCCTGTGCTCCTTTCCCTCCTCTGGCTCTCTCCCTCGCACCACCCGAACGCGCCGCCGCCACCGACGTGCACCACCGCGGCCACCGCCTCCCCCTCGCTTCCCTGACTGGCTCAAGAGCTCCGCCTCGTCCCCCTCTTCCTCCTCACCAAGATGTAAGGCGCCGGAAGCCCCTGGACGCCGTCAGCTCCGTCGTTCCCCTCCTCGGCCACCAAGGACCGCCGGCGTCGATTTGCCGCCTCCCGAGCTTCCCCGAGCACACTGGACATCCCTACAACACCGTTGTGAGCCCCCGAGCGTTTTCCCCCTCTCCCCGTGCTCGTCCGCGTCCTCTAACCACCATGGCCATCGGAGCCGATAGCTCCTTGCCGCCGGCCATGTCGCCATCGTGGCCACAGCCGTGCAAGCTTGCACCCGAGCTCACCACTGCACTCAGTACATCCCCATGAGTCGAACGCGGCCACCCCCACGTCCTGTTGTGCAACCTAGCATGATTTCCGCCGAGGCCCGAACTCCGGCCGTCGCGGACGTGCTCGCTGCCATTGTTCCCGGCCACCCCAGCACCAACCACCGCCACCGTTGGATGCGCCACATCGCCAGCTACCCGTAGCACCCACCCGCGCATCGAACCGTGGCCGGAGCAGCGTTTCCGACGCTCTCCGTCGGCTTGGCCTCGCCGGCGACTCAACGCCGGCAGGGGTTGACCCCTGTTTGACCTCCCCTGCGTCCTGACGTGTGGGCCTAGGCCCCTGTTTAATTAGTGTTAGGTGATTAGTGTTAATTAACTTAGTTAACTAGATGAGCCACTCACATGTGGGCCCAACCCTAGATTAGTTTAGTTAATCACCTGCTTAGCACTAACAGGCACTGTTAGTTAGATGTGACACTGACACGCGGGTCCCAAAGGTTAGGTTTGACCTGGACCGGGCCTGCTGACCTGCTGAGGTCAGCGTGACCTAGTGCTGACGCAGTAAACCCTTTTCTGTAATTCAAATAAATCTAAATGGTTTATTTATTTCAGAAAATGTTATAAACTTCTAAAAATCATATAAAATCAACCGTAACTCCAAATGAAACAAATTATATATGAAAAATGATCAGAAAAATCCAATCTATCCATTTGTACTGGTTTCATGCATGTTAGAGCAACCTAACCTGGCTGTTTGGATGAAACATGATAATGCACTTATATGAGTTCATAGTTTAGGCTTGTATTTGAATCTTCGATTCAAATAATCTCAAACCACCCTGGTTTTAGTTGCATTAGCTCAAAACACATCATATTGACATGTCATGATCATGCATCATATTGTGCATTGCATTGATTGTATTCTTTCTGTGTTTGCCGATGATTGTTCCCCCTCGGTAGACGTATGTTTCGACGATGTGATCAATGACACCGATGAAGAGCTATATCATCTTTGGAAGTGCCAGGCAAGCAAAAACCCCTTGTTCATTCTGATACAATCCCACTCTCTTGCTCCTGCTCTCTTTTAATGCATTAGGACAACAACAATTCATCTGTTACTTGCTGCGGTAGTTGAACCCCTTTCCTCTGCATGACCTGTCATTGCCACAGTAAATAGATGAAACCCACTAGCATGAGTAGGAGTTGTTTGAGCCCTGATGTGCCTACTCATTCATGCTTGTTTATCATGCCTGCTACTGCTTAGAGTTGAGTCAGGTCTGATTCATCGGGGATGAATTGGAATGGCGATGAATATGTCCTACTGTGTGTGAGCTAAGTGTGTGATCACGATTTGGTAAAGGTAGCGGTGAGAGGCCATGTAGGAGTACATGGTGGGTTGTCTCATTGAAACCGTCCTCAGGAACTGAGTTCTGTGTTTGTGATCCATGAACAGCTACTACCACTCATTAGGATCCTTAATTGACCCTCTCGACTTATTAACTGCCCTAGTCCTCTATCCAGGAGTTGCAACTAGTTTCTGGTGTTTATAGGATATGTGTTGGCGGCCATGCGTAGTGCTGACCCTAGGGGTGGGCTATGATGCGGTAGATACACCATGGCACGGTGTACCGGGCGCCCGTTTGGTGTCTCGGGAACCCTGCACACATCATTTGGGGCTGTGAGCGAAACTCTGGCCGGATCTCCTCACGGATGGAACCCGAATAGGCGATAAACCTAGACTAGAGACTTGTGTGGTTAGTCAGGTCGTGGCCGACACCCTCGCCTGGCTTCCGCTTGAAGGTTGCCGAGATACATGACGTGTATATGGTGATAAGTGGTGGGAGCGTGTGTGAAGAGGTACACCCCTGCAGGGTTATCATTATCTATTCGAATAGCCGTATTCCTCGGATATGGAAACTTGGACCCCTTGCATAGTTCATAAACAAGTGAAAGTGGATACTCTAAAATGCGCAAGATAAGCGTGAGTGCTATGGATGGCGTTCTCGTAGGGAGACGGGAGCGGATCCATAGTGGGGTATTGATATGGTGAATATGTGGACTCGTGTGCGCCACCTCAAAAGAGTTGCTTGCAGTCGTAGTTCAGGTTAGCCACTGCTTCAGAACTCTTGTATTCCACCGAATAAGAATAGTCAAAGCTGGCTTGCTGCAGTTAAACTCCACCACCCCCCCTTTGTTGATACCGATGCATATATAGTTAGTTCTGATGTAAGTCTTGCTGGGTACATTTGTACTCACGTTTGCCTATTCTATGTTTTGCAGGGAGACGTCAGTCTCGCTAGTAGTTCCGTGTGGACTTCGATGTTTAGCTTGATACCTCAGCTACGATCTTGTGCCCTCGGCAGGATCTGGTAGATAGTCAGGCTTCTTAGCCTTTTTCATTTGTAGATGTCTGTACTTAGACATGTTAAGCTTCCGCGTGTTCTTTGATTTGTATGCTATGATTATTGGGTCATGAGACCCATGTTTGTAATTTCTCGCTCCTCGGAGCCTAATGAATAAATACTTGAGTCGTAGAGTTATGTTGTGATGCCATGTTGTATTTACACATATCGAGCATATTGTGTGTATGATTGAAATGCTTGGTATGTGTGGGATCCGACAATCTAGTTGTTTATCCTTGGCAGCCTCTCTTATGGGGAAATGTAGTCTAGTGCTTCCATGAGCCATAGTAGTCCGCTACAGCCCGGTTCACCGGAGTCCTGCTAGCCCAGTACTACTTCTCAGGACACTTGACTGGCCGGCATGTGTTTCACTTCGTTCATGTGTCTGTCCCTTCGAGGAAATGTCACGCGGTGACATCCGGAGTCCTGCCTAGCCTGCTACAGCCCGGGTTCCCGGAGTCCTGTTAGCCCAGTGCTACAGCCCAGATTCACATGCTGCTGACCGACATGCTCGATGTGATTCATGTATGCATGTCCCCATAGGTTGATGCCGCTTTGGGTTCACGACTAGCCATGTCGGCCCGGATTCTTTGTCATATGGATGCTAGCGACATTATCATATATGTGAGCCAAAAGGCGCAAACGGTCCTGGGCCAGGTAAGGTGGCACCCATGGGAATACCGTGCGTGAGGCCGCAAAGTGATATGAAGTGTTACATGCTAGATCGGTGTGACTTAGGATCGGGGTCCTGACACGGAACGGGTCTAGATTGGTTTTCGGTGGCTACGGAGCCCTGCAGAGGCGGAACTTCTAATCTAGGTTAACCCCGAGGGGTTTAGGAATATTTGGGAATTTATAGTGCAAAGAAGGGGTGCGAGAGGCCACTGAGGTGGGCACAACCCACCTGGGCGCGCCCTGGTGGGTTGTGCCCCCCTCGGGGCACCCCCCAGTTGCAGCTCTGGCCCATCGGGAGTCTTCCGGCCCATAAAAAATCCACAAAAAGTTTTGCGGTGTTTGGACTCCGTTTGATATTGATTTTCTGCGATGTAAAAAAAGCAAAAAACAGCAACTACCACTGGGCACTGGGTCAATAGTTTAGTCCCAAAAAATGATATAAAGTTGCTATAAAATGATTGTAAAACATCCAAGAATGATAATATATTGTCATGAATACTTCATAAATTATAGATACGTTGGAGACGTATCAATAACTTGTGACAATTCTTTGCGGAATCAATTCATTTTTATCATTAGGAACAACGATAACACCTCCCTTCTTAGGGACCTAATGAACATGACTTACCCATCTACTATCAGCAACAAGATAAATTATACCTACTTCCAGAAGCTTTAGTATTTCATTTCTTACCACTTCTTTCATTTTGGATTCAACCATCGCTGGTGATCAACAACAGGTTTAGCATCAGGTTCCATATTAATTTTGTGCTGACATAGAGTGGGACTAATGCCCTTAAGATCATCCAGAGTATATCCAATAGTTGCACGGTGCTTCTTCAGAGTTTTCAATAATTTCTTTTCTTCATGCTCTGAAAGGTTAGCACTAATAATAACATGATATATCTTTTTCTCATCAAGATAAGCATATTTCAGAGTATGGGGTAATTGTTTAAGATCGAACACAGGATCACTCTTGGGTGGTAGAGGATCTCCAAGAGTTTCAACGGGTAATTTGTGTTTCAAAACATGCATATGTTTAAACAAAATCTCATCTAATTCCTTTCTTTCATTCATAAACATATCATTTTCATGGTCTAGCAAATATTGTTCTAAAGGATCAGTAGGAGGCACAACAATAGAAGCAAGACCTATAATTTCATCTTTACTAGGCAATTCCTTATCATGGGGTTGTCTACGAAATTTGGAGAAATTAAACTCATGAGACACATCCCCAAAACTTACAGTAACAATTTCTTTCTCACAATTTATTTTGGCATTAACAGTGTTCAAGAAAGGCCTATCAAATATAATGGGACAAAAATCATCTTGTGGGGAACCAAGAACTAGAAAATCAGTAGGGTATTTTATTTTCCCACACAAGAATTCAACATCTCTAACAATCCCAATTGGTGATATGGTATCTCTATTACCAAGCTCAATAGTGACATCAATATCTTCTATTTCAGTAGATGCAATATCACTCATAATTTCTTGATATAAAGTAAGGGGAATTGCACTCACACTAGCACCCAAATCACATAAACCATGATAACAATGATCTCCTATTTTGACAGAAACAACAGTCATGCCAACAACAAGTCTATGTTTATCTTTATTATCGGGTCTAGCAGTTCTAGCAGCTTCATCATATAATAAATAACATGCCCATCAATATTATCGACCAAGAGATCTTTAACCATAGCAATACTAGGTTCAAATTTAATTTGTTCGGGGGGTGTAGGTGTTCTATTACAACTCTTACGAACCATAGCTGAAGCTTTAGCATGTTCCTTTATCCTAACCGGGAAAGGTGGTTTCTCAATATAAGTAGTAGGAACAATAGGATCGACATTATAAGTAATAGTTTCCTCTACGGCTTTAATAGGTTCTACTATTTTTACTTAAATGGGAGGATGATATTTAAACCACTTCTCCCTAGGGAGATCAACATGAGTAGCAAATGTTTCATAAAAGAAGCTACTATCTCTGAGTCAAGTCCGTATTTAGTGCTAAATTCACGAAAGGCATCGGTATCCATAAAAGATTTAACACAATCAAACTTAAGGTTTATACTTGACTCCTTACCTTTGTTGAGTTCCCAATTTTCAGAGTTGCGTTTAATTCTTTCAAATAAATCCCATTTGAATTCAAAAGTCTTCTTCATAAAAGAACCAGTACAAGAAGTATCGAGCATGGATTGATCATTACGAGAAAGCCAAGCATAAAAGTTCTGAATAATAATTTATCTTGAGAGCCCATGATTGGGGCATGAATATAACATCGACTTAAGACTCCCCCAAGCTTGAGCGATACTTTCTCCTTCACGAGGCCAAAAATTATTGCTACCTCTTGAGCATGCGCTGGTTTTTCCCTTGAAGACGAAAGGGTGATGCAGCAAAGTAGCATAAGTATTTCCCTCGGTTTTTGAGAACCAAGGTATCAATCCAGTAGGAGATTACATGCAAATCGCCTAGTACCTGCACAAACAAATAAGAACCTTGCAACCAATGCAATAAATGGGTTGTCAATCCCTTCACGGCCACTTGCAAAAGTGAGATCTGATAAAGATAATAAGATAAATATTTTTGGTATTTTTGTATAGATTGGAAAGTAAAGATTCCAAAATATACGGCGACAGAAATGGCTAGTTGATGGGAAAACAATATGATGTAAAGTAGACCCGGGGGCCATAGGTTTCACTAGTAGCTTCTCTCAAGATAGCATATCTTACAGTGGGTGAACAAATTACTGCCGAGAAATTGATAGAAAAGTGCATAGTTATGAGAATATCTAGGCATGATCATGAACATAGGCATCACGTCCGTGTCAAGTAGACCAAAATGATTCTGCATCTACTACTATTACTCCACACATCGACCGCTATCCAACATGCATCTAGAGTATTAAGTTCATAAGAACAGAGTAACGCATTAGGCAAGATGACATGATGTAGAGGGATAAACTCAAGCAATATGATATAAATCCCATCTTTTTATCCTCGATGGCAACAATACAATACGTGCCTTGCTGCCCCTGCTGTCAATGGAAAGGACACCGCAAGATCGAACCCAAAGCTAGGCACTTCTCCCATTGCAAGAAAGATCAATCTAGTAGGCCAAACCAAACTGATAATTCGAAGAGACTTGCAAATATATCAAATCATGCATATAAGAATTAAGAGAAGAATCAAATATTGTTCATTGATAAACTTGATCATAAACCCACAATTCATCGGATCTCGGCAAACACACCACAAAAAAAGGATTACACCGAATAGATCTCCAAGGACATCAAGGAGAACTTTGTATTGAAGATCAAAGAGAGAGAATAAGCCATCTAGCTAATAACTATGGACCCGAAGGTATGCGGTAAACTACTCACACATCATCGGAGAGGCTATGGTGTTGATGTAGAAGCCCTCCGTGATCGAATCCCCCTTCGGCAAATTGCCAGAAAAGGTCCCCAGATGGGATCTCACGGGTATAGAAGGTTGCGGCGGTGGAAAAGTGGTTTCGTGGCTCTCCTGGATGTTTTCAGGGTATAAGAGTATATATAGGCGAAAGAAGTAGGTTAGTGGAGCTACGAGGGGCCCATGAGGGTGGGGGCCGCGCCTACCCCCCTGGGCGCGCCCTCCTACCTCGTGGCCACCTTGTGGCTTCCTTAACCTCCACTCCAAGTCTCCTAGATTGCGTTTGTTCCAAAAAAAATCCTTGCAAAGGTTTCATTCCGTTTGGATTCCGTTTGATATTCCTTTTCTGCGAAACACTGAAATAGGAAAAAAAATAGCAATTTGGACTGGGCCTTCGGTTAATAGGTTAGTCCCAAAAATAATATAATAGTGGATACGTTGGAGACGTATCAAGCATCCCCAAGCTTAATTCCTGCTCGTCCTCGAGTAGGTAAATGATAAAAACAGAACTTTTGACGTGGAATGCTACCTATCATAATTTCCAATGTAATTTTCTTTATTGTGGCATGAATATTCAGATCCAAAAGATTCAAGACAAAAGTTTAATATTGGCATAAAAATAATAGTACTTCAAGCATGCTAACCAAGCAATTATGTCTTATCAAAATAACATAGCCAAAGAAAGCTCATCCCTACAAAATCATATAGTTTGGCCATGCTTCATTTTCGTCACACAAAATGCTCCCATCATGCACAACGCCGATGACAAGCCAAGCAATTGTTTCATACTTTAGCATTTTCAAACTCTTTCAATTTTCACGCAATATATGAGCGCGAGCCATGGACATAGCACTATGGGTGGAATAGAATATGATGATGGAGGTTGTGTGAGAAGACAAAAAGGGAGAAAGTCTCACATTGACACGTCTAATCAACGGGCTATGGAGATGCCCATCAATTGATGTCAGTGCAAGGAGTAGGGATTTCCATGCAACGGATGCACTAGAGCTATAAATATATGAAAGCTCAACAAAAGAAACTAAGTGGGTGTGCATCCAACTTGCTTGCTCACGAACACCTAGGGCATTTTGAGGAAGCCCATCATTGGAATATACAAGCCAAGTTCTATAATGAAAAATTCCCACTAGTAAATGAAAGTGACAAAATAGGAGACTCTCTATCATGAAGATCATGGTGCTACTTTGAAGCACAAGTGTGGAAAAAGGATGGTAACATTGCCCCTTCTCTCTTTTTCTCTCATTTTTATGGCCTTTTTTATGGCCTCTCTCTCTTTTTTTGTTTCCTCACATGAGACAATGCTCTAATAATGAAGATCGTCACACTTTTATTTACTTACAACTCAAGAATTACAACTCGATACTTAGAACAAACTATGACTCTATATGAATCCTCCGGCGGTGTACCGGGATATGCGATGAATCAAGAGTGACATGTATGAAAGAATTATGAAGGTGGATTTGCCACAAATACAATGTGAACTACATGATCATGCAAAGCAATATGACAATGATGGAGCGTGTCATAAGAAACGGAACGGTGGAAAGTTGCATGGCAATATATCTCGGAATGGCTATGGAAATGCCATAATAGGTAGGTATGGTGGCTATTTTGAGGGAGATATAAGGAGGTTTATGTGTGATAGAGCGTATCATATCACGGGGTTTGGATGCACTGGCGAAGTTTGCACCAACTCTCGAGGTGAGAAAGGGAAATGCACGGTACCGAAGAGGCTAGCAATGATGGAAGGGTGAGAGTGCGTATAGTCCATGGACTCAACATTAGTCATAAAGAACTCACATACTTATTGCAAAAATCTATAAGTCATAAAAACCAAGCACTACACGCATGCTCGTAGGGGGATAGATTGGTAGGAAAAGACCATCGCTCGTCCCCGACCGCCATTCATAAGGAAAGCAATCAAAGAACACCTCATGCTTCAAATTTTTCACACAATGTTTACCATACATGCATGATACGGGACTTCCCAACTTCAACAGAAGTATTTCACAATTCCATGATTACTCAACTAGCACAACCCTAATATTACCACCTTCATATATTGAAACAATCATCAAGTATCAAACTTCTCATTGTATTCAATGCAATCTATATGAAAGTTTTTATTATACCCATCTTGGATGCCTATCATATTAGGACCAATTTCTTAGTGAAATAAAATTACCATGCTATTCTAAAAGACTCTCAAAATAATATAAGTGAAACATGAGAGATCAATAATTTCTATAAAATAAAACCACTACCGTGCTCTAAAAAGATATAAGTGAAGTACTAGAGCAAAATTATCTAGGTCAAAAGATATAAGTGAAGCACATAGAGTATTCTAATAAATCCTGATTCATGTGTGTCTCTCCAAAAGGTGTGTACAGCAAGGATGGTTGTGGTACTAAAAAGCAAAGACTCAAATCATACAAGACGCTCCAAGCAAAACACATATCATGTGGTGAATAAAAATATAGCCTCAAGTAAAGTTACCGATAGATGAAGACGAAAGAGGGGATGCCTTCCGGGGCATCCCCAAGCTTAGGCTCTTGCCACTCCTTGTTCCAAAATCCATGAAATCTTTACCCCAAAACTTGAAAACTTCACAACACAAAACTCAACAGAAAATCTCATGAGCTCCGTTAGTATAAGAAAACAAACCACCACTTTAAGGTATTGTAATGAACTCATTCTTTATTTATATTGGTGTTAAACCTACTGTATTCCAACTTCTCTATGGTTCATACCCCCCGATACTAGCCATTGATTCATCAAAATAAGCAAACAACACACAAAAAACAGAATCTGTCAAAAATAGAACAGTCTGTAGTAATATGTAGGTTTCGGATACTTCTGTAACTCCAAAAATCCTGAGAAGTTAGGACATCCTAAATAATTTGTATATTGATCTACTGCAGTTGGAATTGATATTTTATCGCTCTTTGGTAAAAATGAAAATTATTCTTGTGAGCGCAAACTTTCTGTTTTTTCAGCAAAATCAAACAACAATCATCCAAGAAGATCATAAAGGCTTAACTTGGCACAAACACTAATTAAAACATAAAAACACAATCATAACAGAGGATAGATGATTTATTTATTACTAAACAGGAACAAAAAGCAAGGAATAAAAATAAAATTGGGTTGCCTCCCAACAAGTGCTATCGTTTAATGCCCCTAGCTAGGCATAAAAACAAGAATAGATCTAGGTATTGTCATCTTTGGTATGAAATCCATATGTGGCTCTCATAATAGATTCATAAGGTAATTTAATTTTCTTTCTAGGAAAGTGTTCCATGCCTTTCCTCAATGGAAATTGGAATCTAATATTTCCTTCTTTCATATCAATAATTGCACCAATCGTTCTAAGGAAAGGTCTACCAAGAATAATAGGGCATGTAGGATTGCAATCTATATCAAAAACAATGAAATCTACAGGCACATAATTCCTATTTGCAACAATAAGAACATCATTAATTCTTTCCATAGGTTTCTCAATGGCGGAATCTGCAAGATGCAAATTTAAAGAGCAATCATCAAATTCATGGAAACCTAACACATCACACAAAGTTTTTGGAATCATGGAAACAATAGCACCCAAATCACATAAAGCATAGCATTCATGATCTTTAATATTTATTTTAATAGTAGGTTCCCGCTCATCATAAAGTTTCCTAGGGATAGAAACTTGCAACTCAAGTTTTTCTTCATAAGATTGCATTAAAGCATCAACGATATGTTTAGTAAAAGCTTTGTTTTTATCATAAGCATGAGGAGAATTTAACAGGGATTTCAACAAGGAAATACAATCTATCAAAGAGCAATTATCATAATTAAATTCCTAGAAATCCAAAATAGTGGGTTCATTGCTATGTAAAGTTTTGACCTCTTCAATCCCACTTTTACCAATTTTTGCATCAAGATCTAAAAACTCCGAATCATTGGGACGCCTTCTAACTAAAGTTAACTCATCTCCAGTCCCATCTTTATGAAGATTCATATTGGCAAACAAAGACTTAATAGGAGACACACCAATCACTTTTAGATCTTCATCTTTATTATCCTCTAGATCTTCCGGTTTAGCGGCCATCTTATTAACTAAGGTGGCTTGCTTATCTGAAATTTTGCCTACTAAATTTTCAAGATGGGCAAACTGAGATCTCAAACCATAAAATTCCTTAGACATATCATTAAGCTCTTTATTCATGTACTCCATAAAACCTTTCTGTTCTTTAAGCTCGTTTCTAAAGAAATTATTATGCTCAAATTGCAAAGACATAAAGCTTCTAACATTGTTTTCAATTTCTTCCAACCTTCTAAGGTGAGGATCAACGCTTTTAGGAAAGGCCATCAGGGCAAATAGGCACACAAGAGGCAAGCGAAAAGAAGCGAACGGAAAAAGGGCGAATAAAAGGGCAAGGGTGAAGTGGGGGAGAGGAAAACTAGAGGCGAATGGCAAATAATGTAATGCGAGGGATAAGAGTTTGTGATGGGTACTTGGTATGTCTTGACTTGGCGTAGATCTCCCCGACAATGGCGCCAGAAATCCTTCTTGCTACCTCTTGAGCCTACGTTGGTTTTCCGTTGCAGAGGAAAGGGTGATGCAGCAAAGTAGCGTAAGTATTTCCCTCAGTTTTTGAGAACCAAGGTATCAATCCAGTAGGAGACTACACACAAATCGCCTAGTACCTGCACAAACAAATAATAACCTTGCAACCAACGTAATAAAGGGGTTGTCAATCCCTTCATGACCACTTGCAAAATGAGATCTGATAAAGATAATAAGATAAATATTTTTGGTATTTTTGTATAGATTGGAAAGTAAAGATTGCAAAATAAACAGCGACAAAAATGGCTTGTTGACGGGAAAATAATATGATGTAAAGTAGACCCGGGGGCCATAGGTTTCACTAGTGGCTTCTCTCAAGATAGCATATTTACGGTGGGTGAACAAATTACTGCCGAGTAATTGATAGAAAAGTGCATAGTTGTGAGAATATCTAGGCATGATCATGAACATAGGCATCACGTCCGTGTCAAGTAGACCAAAACGATTCTGCATCTACTACTATTACTCCACACATCGACCGCTATCCAGCATGCATCTAGAGTATTAAGTTTATAAGAACAGAGTAACGCATTAGGCAAGATGACATGATGTAGAGGGATAAACTCAAACAATATGATATAAACCCCATCTTTTTATCCTCGATGGCAACAATACAATACGTGCCTTGCTGCCCCTGCTGTCACTAGGAAAGGACACCGCAAGATCGAACCCAAAGCTAAGCACTTCTCCCATTGCAAGAAAGATCAATCTAGTAGGCCAAACCAAACTGATAATTCGAAGAGACTTGCAAAGATATCAAATCATGCATATAAGAATTCAGAGAAGAATCAAATATTGTTCATAAATAAACTTGATCATAAACCCACAATTCATCGGATCTCGGCAAACACACTGCAAAAAGGATTACATTGAATAGATCTCCAAGAACATCAAGGAGAACTTTGTATTGAAGATCAAAGAGAGAGAAGAAGCCATCTAGCTAATAACTATGGACCCGAATGTCCGTGGTAAACTACTCACACATCATCGGAGAGGCTATGGTGTTGATGTAGAAGCCCTCCGTGATCGAATCCCCCTCTGGCAGATCACCGAAAAAGGTCCCCAGATGGGATCTCACGGGTACAGAAGGTTGCGGCGATGGAAAAGTGGTTTCGTGGCTCTCTTGGATGTTTTCAGGGTATAAGAGTATATATAGGCAAAAGAAGTAGGTCGGTGGAGCTACGAGGGGCCCATGAGGGTGGGGGCACGCCTGACCTCCACTCCAAGTCTCCTGGATTGCGTTTGTTCCAAAAAAGATCCTCACGAAGGTTTCATTCCTTTTGGATTCTGTTTGATATTCCTTTTCTGCGAAACACTAAAATAGGCAAAAAAAATAGCAATTTGCACTGGGCCTTCGGTTAATAGGTTAGTCCCAAAAATAATATAAAAGTGCATATTAAAGCACATTTAACATCCAAAACAGATAATATAATAGCATGGAACAATCAAAAATTATAGATACGTTGGAGACGTATCAATTATATATATAATTCCTGTTGGAGATATGCCCTAGAGGCAATCATGTGATGATGACATTTCCATATGTATTCACGAGTCCTTTGTATTGTCCTTGAACATCATCAATGATATGTATCAATAAGTATGTGACTTGTTTGTGGAACTATGTATTGTATGATGATTGTTCTAATGGTCCCTAGTTGATAAGGTTGTGCGGACACATATCCTTGACTAGTATATGACTCGGTTGATGACTATGTTTCACAAGTCATGTGCATGGAGATGCTAAACCGATAGTATGGGCTCGGGGATGGAGATCACCGAGCCGGACAGACCCACTTTGAGACGCAGTGAGATAACCATCTGTTAATCTCAAGTGCAATGTCTATGCCATGTCCTAGACTTGAGGTCCTCGCATGTTCTCGAGATGAGGATCGACTCACTTAGGGTCTATCAAACGCAACTCCGTAACTGGGTAGTTATAAAGGTAGCTTTCGGGTGAGTCGTGAGACATGCCGTGAGACATGGTTGACCAAGATGGGATTTGCCCCTCCTATTTGGAGAGATATTCTCTGGGCCCTCTCGAGTGATCAGATTCGGAAAGCATGGCCATGCGACTTGGGTTAAGTGTTAACCCAGTTCGGGAATCTGCATCATGGTTTCGAGAAGAGAGGTCGAGCTATCACAAGGGTGACAAGTACTTGCCTTGAGCTCGACAACACATATCATGAGGCAAAAGGAATGTTGCATATGCCACATTGTTGAGGTTCGTCAAAAGACTTTACTCCCACGTGGGAGTTGGCACGTTCTGTTAGGAGCCGCTACCAACTATCGACTCTGGTCGTGTCCATGTGTACGTGAACCTATAGGGTCGCACACTTAAGGGGCTGCAGCCCATTCGGATTGGATCCGAGTGGAAAATGGATGTGGACTCCTAGTGGGCTCAAGTGTTGAGCCCACCTCAGAGGTCTATATAAAGGGGAGTTGGCACACCACTTAGGGTTGATCAAATTGAACCCTGGTTAGCCACCGCCACTCCCCATGCCCATGCCGCGCGACCAAACCTAGCAGTCCGCCGCTCGACGCTGCTCCCCGTACGTGTGGATACCTTGGAGACATCTGAGGGAGTCCTGGATTAGGGGGTCTCCGGACAGTCGGACATCTTTCAGCACTCACCTTTCGGAGATGTGCTAAACTCATTAAGGTCTCTCTCCCTGTCGGGAGAACCTTGGCCGAACTATGTCCGGCTAGAATGGGATGCAGACGACGAAATTCGCTGCCCACCCACCACCCACTTAGTAGCCATTGTCGACGACTTAACCGACATGCTCGACTTCGATGGTATGGACGACGAAGCCGAAGACGAACAGGAACCACCGCCCTCAGGTCGCTGGACCGCCACCTCATCATATGATATATACATGGTGGACACCCCCAAATAAGGCAATGGCGACGAGACAGCAGAGGATGACCCCTCCAAGAAGCAACCCAAGCGCCAACGTCAACGGCGCCGCTCTAAGTCTCGCCACAGCAAGAGCAGTGATACCGGCACAGGAGATAATAACACTCTGGATAGCACCGAAGACAACAACAATCTCCTCCAGCACGGTGTAGAGCTAGAGGACGAACAAGCTAGCCCTCCAGAGCAGGCAGCAGATGGAGAACCGGAGGAGGACAATTAGATGCCTCTCTCCGAAGATGAGGCGAGCCTCGGCGACGATGAGTTTATCGTGCCTGAGGACCCCGTCGAGCAAGAGCGCTTCAGGCGCCGGCTTATGGCCATGGCAAATAGCCTAAAGAAAAAACAGCAACAGCTTCAAGCTGATCAAGACTTGCTAGCAGACAGGTGGACCGAAGTCCTTGCGGCCAAGGAGCATGACCTCGAGCGCCCGTCCAAGAGTTACCCAAAACGCAGGTTGCTACCTCACCTCGAGGAGGAAGCATTGAAACCTCATTCACCAGTGTACGATGTGGCTGACCGGAGACTACGCGGCCGAGCCAGAGAGGCGTTTCAGCCTACAGTTCAGACCGCACCCCGTCGCCACTCAGTCAAAAATACTAAGGCCCGGGGCAACACAGAGGACCTGCGAGACATCTTGGACAGTAAGGCAAAAATCGCAAGATCAATATACGAGACACGGGCACGTGCGCCCACACGGGACGATGATCGTCGCATCAGATACACCAAGAGTAAATCCGTCCGGGCCGAATACAGCAGACAAGACTCATACGAACTACGTCGGGATATAGCCCGGCACAGAGGTGCCGCACACCCCCTATGCTTCATTGATGAAGTTATGAATCATGAATTCCCGGAGGGTTTCAAACCCATAAATATCGAATCATACGATGGCACAACAGATCCCGCTGTATGGATTGAGGATTTCCTCCTTCACATCCACATGGCTCGCGGTGATGATCTACATGCCATCAAGTACCTCCCACTAAAACTCAAAGGACCAGCTCGGCATTGGCTGAATAGCTTGCCAGCATATTCCGTCGGCAGTTGGGAGGATCTGGAAGATGCATTTCTTGACAACTTCCAGGGCACTTATGTGCGGCCACCAGATGCTGATGACTTGAGCCACATAACCCAGTAGCCAGGGGAATCGGCCAGACAATTCTGGACACGGTTCCTGACTAAGAAAAATCAAATTGTAGACTGTCCGGATGCAGAGGCCCTAGCGGCATTTAAGCATAACATCCGCAACGAGTGGCTTGCTCGCCACCTCGGCCAGGAGAAGCCGAAATCTATGGCAGCCCTCACGACACTCATGACCCGCTTTTGCGCGGGCGAGGACAGCTGGCTGGCTCGCAGCAACAACACATCGAGGAATCCGGATACCTCGGATACCAAAGATGTTAACGGTAGGCAGCGTCGTAATAGACCAAAGCGCCGCAATAATGGCGATAACACCGAAGATACGGCAGTCAATGCCGGATTCAGAGGCTCTAGATCCGGTCAGCGAAAAAAGCCATTTAAAATAAATACTCCGACTCTGTCCAGTCTGGATCGCATACTGGATCGCTTGTGTCAAATCCACGGCACCCCCGACAAGCCAGTCAATCACACCAACAGAGAATGCTGGGTGTTCAAGCAGGCCGGCAAGTTAAATGCCGGGAACAAGGACAAAGGGCCGCATAGAGATGATGGGGACGAGCCCCAGCCGCCGAACACAGGAGGACAGAAGGGGTTTCCCCCGCAAGTGAAGACAGTGAACACGATATACGCAACACACATTCCCAAGCAGGAGCGGAAGCGTGCACTAAGGGACGTCTATGCGATGGAGCCCGTCGCCCCAAAGTTCAACCCATGGTCTACTTGTCCGATCACCTTCGATCGCATGGACCACCCCACTAGCATCCGTCATGGCGGATCCGCCGCACTGGTCCTAGACCCCATCATTGACGGATTTCACCTCACTCGAGTCCTTATGGACGGCGGCAGCAGCCTGAACCTGCTTTATCAGGATACAGTGTGAAAAATGGGTATCGATCCCTTGAGGATCAAACCCAGCAAAACCACCTTTAAAGGCGTCATCCCAGGTGTAGAGGCCCATTGCACAGGCTCAATCACACTGGAAGTGGTCTTCGGATCACCGGTTAACTTCCGAAGCAAAGAGTTAATCTTCGACATCGTCCCGTTTCACAGTGGCTATCATGCACCGCTTGGACGGACAACCTTTGCAAAATTCAATGCAGTGCTGCATTACGCATACCTCAAGCTCAAGACGCCAGGACCTCGCAAGGTCATAACAGTAAATGGAAACACAAAACGCTCGCTCCGTACGGAAGAGCACACTACGGCCCTTGTAGCAGAAGCACAAAGCAGCCTGTTCAGGCAGACCACTCATTCGGCGTCACGGCCCTCGGACACCTTCAAGCGAGTCCGGAACAAGCTACACCAGGATCGCCTGGCACGATCAGAGCTCGCCTAGCAATTCGGCCCCCGTCCCAGTCCTAGTGAAGCGACGAAATCTGTGCCACGCGTACATAACTAAGCATTGAAAATACCATGGACATAGGCGGGGGCACGATCAGGACACGCCCCGCATGGTGGCTTAACCACACTAGGGGTTGTATACCTTTGACATTCCTTTTCTCTTTCAGGGCCTAACTCTCTGGAAGCCCTTTCCGGCAGTACGATTGTCGTACATTCCGGAAGCAACAACCAAGGCGGTAAGAAGCTAAGATGAACATGGGAACCGCCAGGTGGTCTCTAGTAATAATTGATATACCCGCTTTTCACTATTTATGCGTAGCTTGCCCTGGGATAGGACATTTCGAATTGTCCTACCTTATGCTTATTGCACTACTTCTACCAAGTACGCTTCGACGTATCATTTAAATAACAATGCATATCATTAATCTGCCATTGCATTATTTAAGTTTTTCTCTTTCTCTTATATGTCCATTTACGACAATCCGCACCCGCACGTGCGGGTACGGTCAGTTCGCCAGGGGTCCTCGTTTACCCCATAATACGGCGCAAGAAGTCCGAACACTTTCGACAGTGCGGCACCCCGAACTTATAGCATTATATGCATCAGCTTCGAATCATGTCTTTGGTCAAATGTTGGGTCGCCCGGCTCCCATGCTTTGGTACCTTACGTTCCGCTATGTCGGCTAAGGTAGCGGTGGGAGAACTACTGCAATTGTGTCCCGGTTCTTCCAGACGAACACCTCAGTAGAGAAAGCCAAAAACTGACTGTCATGACAAGGCGAGAGACTGGTCGCTGTTCGAGAGGTCTCAAGTCCTTAAAGACTTTTTCTGCTTCGGGCAAGGAGTCGGCCTTGTCCGGCTTAGGCGTGTATAGCGCCCCAAATTCGGCCCTCCGAATACCAGGGGCTTCGCCAAAAATTTAAAATCATAGACTTCTATGGCTAAGTGAGAGTGATAAAGCATTATAGTCTGATTGCCTGGTTCGTTGCGCTGAACACCTCCCTCGAAGGACCCAAAATTGGGGTAAAGAGTGTTCAGGTTTATCCCGAACACCCCAGTACTAGTTACATGGGGATAGAAGCCGACGTCTAGCCAACTCTCAGATTTTATAAACGGCCACACAGAAGGTGATATTTTAAATTAAGAAAGCATCGCATGGCGCAAACGAACTTGTTTCATATTACAGGATCACATGGGCATGTTCATTCAAAAATTACATCCTTGGCACACTCATCTGCCACTAAGCGGGAACCCTTCAGGACACTCTCATAGTAATTCTCGGGGCAGCGGTCCTCCTTGCCCTCTGGCGGCCCCTCCTTCACCAGCTTCACGGCGTCCAGCTTCGCCCAGTGCACCTTCGCCCGGGCAAAATCCCTGCGTGCACCCTCGATGCAGACGGACCACTTGATGACTTCAAGCCGTGGGCAGGCTTCCACAAGCCTCCTCACCAGACCAAAGTAGCTGCCGGACAGGGGCTCACCAGGCCACATCCGGACTATAAGGCCCCTCATGGCCTGTTCGGCCGCCTTGTGAAGTTCGACCAACTGCTTCAGCTGGTCGCTCAAGGGAACGGGGTGTTCGGTCCCAGTATACTGAGACCAGAGCAACTTCTCCGTTGAGCTCCCCTCCTCAGTCCAGTAAAACTTTGCGGCATCCAGTACACTGCGGGGAAGATCTGCAAACGCTCCTGGAGAGCTCCGAACTCGGGTAAGAAAAAGGAAAGTCTCCTTCACGTGCTTGCTTTGCATAATGAATGCCTTACTCGCTGCTATCTTCTTCACTGCGTCAATCTCCTGGAGGGCCTTGTGGGCTTCGGCCTTGGCGCTCCAGACGCTTTCAAGAGCCTGCGCGAGCTTGGACTCTCGCGTCTTAGAGTCAAGCTCCAAGGACTCGTGCTTTTTGGCGAGAGCCTCAAGCTCTTGCTGCACCTCGCCTACTCGGGCTTCTTATTTCTCCCATTCAATGCGTTCTTTGGCCGCTTTGTCTTTGGCCTCGGACAACGCCTTCCTCAGGGTCACCACCTCGGTCGTGGCCCCTGACAAATCCATGATGATCCTATTACTTTACACCCAAACTTCTTTTTAACTATATAGACAGGGGTATTTCTTACCTTGGCTCTCTTCGAGCTGCCTTTGGTAAGGCCGAGCTCGTCCTTGGACTGCTTCAGGTCCTGCTTTAGCGCAGAGACCTCCGCAGTACGTGCGGCAGTGGCCAGCAGTGAAGCCTGCACATACACATAGACATAATCTAATTAGACTCCTGAGTCATCATTTGATCCTCTATTCGACTTTTCTTCGCGAACGCCGAATAGAGCATCAGGGGCTACTATATATGCGGTAATATTTTCTTATATTTTGATTGCTTACCTCAAAGCCTGTTAGGAGGCTGGCGCAAGCTTAGGTTAGTCCGTTTTTGGCGGACTGAACCTTCTCGACCACCGCACTCATGATAGTGCGGTGCTCTTCTTTGATGGAAGCGCTTCCAGCAGGTTGTCCGGTGCCTTTGGTTGGACAGAGGACACCGGCACGGATGGTTGGCCCCCTGGATGGGGGACCGCCTGCCGGAATCCGGAACCATCGAAGGTTTCAGCGCAGTGTCCGGCTGGGGCCCGAACTCGAAGCCCGTACGAGCCTCGCTCCCTTAGTACCCAGGGTCCGGGAAGTCGCCGCGAGGCGCCCCCAGGACCACCTCCCCTTGGCTCGATGCCTTTTGAGACAACACCTCGGCGTTGTCCGTAGGGCGAGGGGTGGAAGCGGTCGGAAGAGAACCAATGTTCATATCCGACGAGTCCAAAGAGCCGCTCGGCGAGGGTACGTCGAGATGAGCTCGGGACGGACTGCATAATCATGTTCGACATGAGGAGAGGCAGTGCAATAAAACATACCATGAAGTACTATGGTGTCCGGACACTTACAACTTTGCTAGGGGCTTGTCCCTGGGTAGCCACTCGTCGCCACTGTAGGCAGCTGTCGTGGCACAGTCCGGAGGGAGGGTCCTTCCCTTCTTGGACCCTTCGGCCTCTCCGGATGGGTCGGCCTTCCTTTTCTTGTCTTCCCCAGCTGGGGGGAGAACTTTTCTCCTCCTCCTCCTTGTTTCCGTGGGAGGAGTGCATGTCAGAGTCATCAGACGATGAGTCCGATACAACCTTGCGCCGGAGACCCTTTCGGGTCCCCGTGGACTTCTTCTTGGCCTTCTTTGCCGGCACCTCGTAAGGTGCCGGAGTCAGCATCTTCGTTAGAAGAGCGTCTGTAGGATCTTCGGGCAGGGGGGCTGGGCAATCAAGCTGCTCCGCTGTCTCTATCCAGTCCTGTTAATGACATGGAAGCTTAGATCCAGCACATAACTAAACCGGGGCAAATAAATACCCTGAGAGATATAAAAGCCTACCGGATTGGCGCGGCGCTTTGCGCTGAGTCTGCGGTCCTCGGTGAGGGAGGGAGGAATCTCGGCGCTCTTGAACAGCACCCTCCAGACGTCCTCGTGCGTCGTGTCGTAGAGCTCTCGCAGTATCTGGTGCTTGGCCGAGTCGAACTCCCACAAAACAAATGCCCGTCGTTGACACAGAAGGATCCTACGGAAGAGCATAACATGGACCACGTTGGCAAGCTTGATTTTCTTGTTCATCATGTTCTGGATGCAGGTCTGGAGTCCGGTCAGCTCCACCGAAGAACCCCAGGACAGGCCCTTATTTTTCCAGGAGGTGAGCCGCGTGGGGATTCCGGATCGAAATTTGGGGGCCGCCACCCAGTTGGAGTCACGCGGCTTGGTGATGGAGAACCACCTTGATTGTCACCCCTTTATGGTATCCACATAGGTGCCCTCGAGCCAGGTGACATTAGGCATCTTGCCCACCATGGCGCCGATACATCCATTTTGCATCATGCTTTTATATCAATATTTATTGCATTATGGGCTGTTATTACACATTATGTCACAATACTTATGCCTATTCTCTCTTATTTTACAAGGTTTACATAAAGAGGGAGAATGCCGGCAGCTCGGATTCTGGCTAGAAAAGGAGCAAATATTAGAGACCTATTCTGCATAGCTCCAAAAGTCCTGAAACTTCACGGATGAAGTTTTCCAAATATATAAAAAACATTGAGCGCAAGAACTTCACCAGGGGGGCTACACCCTGCCCACGAGGGTGGGGGCGCGCCCTACCCCCCTGGGCGTGCCCCCTACCTCGTGGGCCCCCTGGTGGCCCTCCGGTGACCATCTTCTGCTATATGGACTCTTTCGATGGGAAAAAATCATAAGCCATCTTCTCGGACGAAACTCCGCCGCCACGAGGCGGAACCTTGGCGGAACCAATCTAGGGTTCTGGTGGGGCTGTTCTGTCGGGGAAACTTCCCTCCCGGAGGGGGAAATCATCGCCATCGTCATCACCAATGCTCCTCTCATCGGGAGAGGGCAATCTCCATCAACATCTTCATCAGCACCATCTCATCTCAAAACCCTAGTTCATCTCTTGTACCCAATTCTTGTCTCCAAGTCCGAGATTGGTGCTAGTAGGTTGCTAGTAGTGTTAATTACTCCTTGTAGTTGATGCTAGTTGGTTTAATTGGTGCAAGATCATATGTTCAGATCCTATATGCACATTAATACCCCTCTGATTATGAACATGTTTATGCTTTGTGAGTAGTTACTTTTGTTCCTGAGGACATGGGAGAAGTCTTGCTATTAGTAGTCATGTGAATTTGGTATTCGTTCGATTTTTTGATGAGATGCATGTTGTCTCTCCTCTAGTGGTGTTATGTGAACATCGACTACATGACACTTCACCATTGTTTGGGCCTAGAGGAAGGCATTGGGAAGTAATAAGTAGATGATGGGTTGCTAGAGTGACAGAAGCTTAAACCCTAGTTTATGTGTTGCTTCGTAAGGGGCTGATTTGGATCCATATGTTTCATGCTATGGTTAGGTTTACCTTAATACTTTTGTTGTAGTTGTGGATGCTTGCAATATAGGTTAATCATAAGTAGGATGCTTGTCCAAGTAAGGGCAGCACCCAAGCACCGGTCCACCCACATACCAAATTATCAAAGTACCGAACATGAATCATATGAACGTGATGAAAACTAGCTTGACGATATTCCCATGTGTCCTCGGGAGCGCTTTACATCATATAAGAGTTTGTCCAGGCTTGTCCTTTGCTACAAAAGGATTGGGCCACTTTGCTGCACTTTATCAACTTTTGTTACTTGTTGCTCGTTACAAATTATCTTATCACAAAACTATTTGTTACCACTTATTTCAGTACTTGCAGAGAATACCTTGCTGGAAACCGCTTATCATTTCCTTCTTCTCCTCGTTGGGTTCGACACTCTTACTTATCGAAAGTACTACGATAGATCCCCTATACTTGTGGGTCATCAAGACTCTTTTCTGGTGCCGTTGCCGGGGAGTGAAGCGCCTTTGGTAGGTGGAATTTGGTAAGGAAAAATTTATATAGTGTGCTGAAATTTACTGTCACTTGTTACTATGGAAAGTAATCCTCTGAAGGGCTTGTTCGGGGTTTCTTCACCCCGACCAGTAGAGCAAAGAGTTGCTCCTCAACCTACGGAACCTACTGAAAATGAAAATGCTTGCTTTGAAATTCCTTTGGATATGGTAGAAAAACTGCTAGCTAATCATTTTTTAGGAGATGGAACAAAACATCCTGATGAGTATCTAATATATGTGGATGAAGTTTGTGGATTATTTAAGCTTGCAGGTGTACCCGGAGATGTTGTTAAGAAGAAGGTCTTCCCTTTATATTTTGAGGGGAGATGCATCGACATGGTATAGGCTATGTGATGATATGGAGTCTTGGAACTACAAACGATTGAAATTGGAATTTCATCAAAAGTTTTATCCTATGCATCTTGTTCATCGTGGTCGCAATTATATATATAATTTTTGGCCTCGCGAAGGAGAAAGCATCGCTCAAGCTTGGGGGAGGCTTAAATCAATGTTATATTCATGCCCCAATCATGATCTCTCAAGAGAAATGATTATTTAAAAAATTTATGCTCGGCTTTCTGGTAACAATCGCACCATGCTTGATACTTCTTGTGCTGGCTCTTTTATGATGAAGGCTATTGAATTCAAATGAGATTTATTGGAAATAATTATATTTGGTAGACCCTTCTTAAATACTGTTAATGCTACCATAGATTGCAAAAGGGGTGTTGTTATTGTCGGTTTAGATGATATGACTCATGAATTTAATTTTTCTAAATTTAGTAGACAACACCATGAAGAAGAATTACCTAGTAAGGATGGAATTATTGGTCTTGCTTCTATTGCCGTACCTCCTAGTGATCCTTTAGAACAATATTTGCTAGACCATGAAAATGATATGTTTATGAATGAAAGAAGGGAATTAGATGAAGTATTCTTTAAGCAGGAATCTATTCTGACAAACAATTTACCTATTGAAATCCTAGGGGATCCTCCTCCACCCAAGGGTGAACCCGTGTTTGAGCTTAAACCGATACCTAATACTCTTAAATATGCTTATCTTGATGAGAAAAAGATATACCCTATTATTATTAGTGCTAACCTTTCAGAACATGAAGAAGACAGATTATAAAAAACTCTAAAGAAGCACCGTGCTGCTATTGGGTATACTCTTGATGATCTTAAGGGCATTAGTCCCACTCTATGTCAACATAAAATTAATTTGGAAGAAGATGCTAAACCAGTTCGTGATCATCAACACCGTCTGAATCCTAAAATGAAAGAAGTGGTAAGAAATGAGATACTAAAGCTCCTTGAGGCAGGTATAATTTATCCCGTTGCTGATAGTAAGTGGGTAAGTCCTGTCCATTGTGTCCCTAAGAAGGGAGGTATTACTGTTGTTCCTAATGATAAAGATGAATTGATTCCTCAAAGAATTATCACTGGTTATAGGATGGTAATTGATTTCCGCAAGTTAAATAAGGCTACTAAAAAGGATCATTACCCCTTACCTTTTATCGATCAAATGCTAGAAATATTGTCTAAACATACACATTTTTGCTTTCTAGATGGTTATTCTGGTTTCTCCCAAATACATGTGTCAGCCAAAGATCAACCAAAGACTACTTTTACATGCCCTTTTGGTACTTTTGCTTATAGACGTATTCCTTTTGGTTTATGTAATGCACCTGCTACCTTTCAAAGATGCATGATGGCTATATTCTCTAACTTTTGTGAAAAGATTAGTGAGGTTTTCATGGATGACTTTTCCGTCTATGGATCCTCTTTTGATGATTGCTTGAGCAACCTTGATCGAGTTTTCCAGAGATGTGAAGAAACTAATCTTGTCTTGAATTGGGAAAAGTGCCACTTTATGGTTAATGAAGGTATTGTCTTGGGGCATAAAGTTTCTGAAAAGAGGTATTGAATTTGATAAAGCCAAGGTTGATGCTATTGAAAAGATGCCATGTCCCAAGGACATCAAAGGTATAAGAAGTTTCCTTGGTCATGCCAATTTTTATAGGAGGTTCATCATGGACTTCTCAAAAATCTCTCGGCCTCTGACTAATTTATTACAAAAAGATATACCATTTGTCTTTGAAGATGATTGTGTAGAAGCATTTGAAATACTTAAGAAAGCATTGATCTCTGCACCTATTGTTCAGCCACCTGATTGGAATTTACCCTTTGAAATTATGTGTGATGCTAGTGATTATGCTGTAGGTGCTGTTCTAGGACAAAGAGTTGATAAGAAACTAAATGTTATTCAATATGCTAGTAAAACTGTAGACAATGCTCAAAGAAATTATGCTACTACTGAAAAAGAATTCTTAGCAGTTGTATTTGCTTGTGATAAGTTTAGACCTTATATTGTTGATTCTAAAGTAACTATTCACACCGATCATGCTGCTATTAAATATCTTATGGAAAAGAAAGATGCTAAACCTAGACTTATTAGATGGGTTCTCTTGCTACAAGAATTTGATTTACATATTGTTGATAGAAAAGGAGTTGAGAACCCCGTTGCAGACAACTTGTCTAGGTTAGAAAATGTGCTTGATGACCCACTACCTATTGATAATATCTTTCTTGATGAGCAATTAAATGTCATAAATACTTCTCATACTGCTCCATGGTATGCTGATTATGCCAATTACATTGTTGCTAACTTTATACCACCTAGTTTCACATACCAGCAAAAGAAAAAGTTCTTTTATGATTTGAGGCAATACTTTTGGGATGACCCACATATTTATAAAGAAGGAGTAGATGGTGTTATTAGACGTTGTGTACCGGAGCATGAACAGGAATAGATCCTATGCAAGTGCCACTCTGAAGCTTATGGAGGACACCATGCTGGAGATAGAACTACACATACGGTACTGCAATCTGGTTTTTATTGGCCTACTCTCTTCAAGGATGCCCGTAAGTTTGTCTTATCTTGTGATGAATGTCAAAGAATTGGTAATATTAGTAGACTTCAAGAAATGCCTATGAATTATTCACTTGTTATTGAACCATTTGATGTTTGGGGCTTTGACTATATGGGACCTTTTCCTTCCTCTAATGGTTATACACATATTTTAGTTGTTGTTGATTACGTTACTAAGTGGGTAGAAGCTATTCCAACTAGTAGTGTTGATCATAACACTTCTATTAAAATGCTTAAAGAAGTTATTTTTCCAAGGTTTGGAGTCCCTAGATATTTAATGACTGATGGTGGTTCACATTTTATTCATGGTGCTTTCCGTAAAATGCTTGCTAAATATGATGTTAATCATAGAATTGCATCTCCTTATCACCCTCGGTCTAGTGGTCAAGTAGAATTGAGTAATAGAGAACTCAAATTAATTTTGCAAAAGACTGTTAATAGGTCCAAAAATAATTGGTCCAAGAAACTTGATGATGCATTATGGGCCTATAGAACTGCATATAAAAATCATATGGGTATGTCCTCGTATAAAATGGTCTATGGAAAAGCATGTCACTTACCTCTCGAACTAGAACACAAGGCTTATTGGGCTATTAAAGAACTTAATTATGATTTTAAACTTGCCGGTGAGAAGAGGTTATTTGATATTAGCTCACTTGATGAATGGAGAACCCAAGCCTACGAAAATGCCAAGTTGTTTAAAGAAAAAGTTAAAAGGTGGCATGATAAAAGAATACAAAAGCGTGAGTTTATTGTAGGTGATTATGTATTGCTATACAACTCCCGTTTAAGATTTTTTGCAGGAAAACTTCTCTCCAAATGGGAAGGCCCTTACGTTATCGAGGAGGTCTATCGTTCTGGTGCCATAAAAATCAACAACTTCGAAGGCACGAATCCGAAGGTGGTGAACGGTCAAAGAATCAAACACTATATCTCAGGTAATCCCATAAATGTTGAAACCAATGTTATTGAAACCGTAACCCTGGAGGAGTACATAAAGGACACTTTCCGGAACGTTTCAGACTCCGAAAAGGAATAGGTATGTGGTACGATAAGTAAACTGACTCCAAAACAGTTTTTAAGGCAATATTTCTCCGTTTTGGAATATTTAGAAAAATAAAAAAATAAGCAGCAGTCCGGAAAGGACACGAGGGCTCCACGAGGGTGGAGGGCGCGCCCTACCCCCTGGGCGCACCCCCTACCTCGTGGGCACCTCGTGTGCTCTCCGGACTCCGTTTTCTTACAGGACACGTATCTTGGTCGGTAAAAATTCATTATATAACCTCCCGGGGGTTTTGACTCCCGTATCACGCAAAAATCTCCTGTCTTTGTTTCGAGCTGTTTTCTATCAGGGTTCTCAAGGCCAGGCACTATGTCATCTCCCTCCTCCTCCAACCATGAGGGCAATGATGCTTGGCTAATGAAGATAGAGCTGAAGAGAGAAGAACCTATGGAGATCAACAAGGATGAAGGGATCAAGAAGGCCATGGAGGACCAAGTTCCAGCAACAGAGAACACCCTTCAACTGGATCACAATCTTCTTACTCCAATAGAAATCGAAGCTTTCAAGATGATTGAGTTGGCTCGTATACAAAATAAGTATCTCACACGTGAAAATATTTTGTTGAAGGAGCATATCATCGCACTCAAGGGCATTATCCGCAAGCTAGAAGACCTCCTACGCTCGATGTGCGACTATCCATCATCAACAACTCCACCGTCTCCTCCAACAAAGAAGAATTGAGTATCTGGTATGGGCACTCCACTTGGCAACTGCCAAGCTTGGGGGAGTGCCCCGGTATCGTATCACCATCACTTTTATCTTTACCGTTTTTCTTAGTTTGATCCTTTTGGTAATATCTTGATCTAGTAGAATAAAAGTTCTTAGTATGATCTAGTTGTGAGTTTTACTTTATCACCCCTCTATGTGATCGAGTCCATGAGCTATATAATAAAGATTAGTGTTGAGTCAAGGGCTTGATTATTTTGCCATTATCCTAAGTGAATAAAAGAAAAGAGAAAGAAATAAAAAGATCATGTGACTCTTATGGAGAGTAATAAGCTCACATAGAAAGAGTATGATGAATAAAAGTTGTTGAGAGTTGACAAACATAGTTTTGGTCATCGTTGCAATTAATAGGAAGTAATAAAGAAAGAGAGGTCTTCACATATAAATATACTATCTTGGACATCTTTTATGATTGTGAGCACTCATTAAAATATGACATGCTAAAAAGTTGACATTGGACAAGGAAGACAACGTAATGGGTTATGCTTTCTTACATCTGAGATAAATTATATTGTCTTGGATCCTCCAACATGTTGAGCTTGCCTTTCCCCCTCATGCTATCCAAATTCATTGCACCAAGTAGAGATACTACTTGTGCTTCCAAACACCCTTAAACCAGTTTTGCCATGAGAGTCCACCATACCTACCTATGGGTTGAGTAAGATCCATCAAGTAAGTTGTCATCGGTGCAAGCATTAAAAATTGCTCTCTAAATATGTATGATTGATTGGTGTGGTAGAAATAAGCTTTATACAATCGTGTGATATGGAAGTAATAAAAGCGACAGACTGCATAATAAAGGTCCATATCACAAGTGGCAATATAAAGTGACATTCTTTCGCATTAGGATTTTGTGCATCCAACCATAAAAGCGCATGACAACCTCTGCTTCCCTCTACGAAGGGCCTATCTTTTACTTTTATCTCCTATACTGCAAAAGAGTCAAGGTGATCTTCACCCTTCCTTTTTACATTTTATCCTTTGGCAAGCACAATATGTTGGAAAGACCCTGGTATATATGGCTAATTGGATGTGGGTTTTCATGAACTATTACTGTTGACATTACCCTTGAGGTAAAATGTTGGGAGGCAAAACTATAAGCCCCTATCTTTCTCTGTGTCCGATTAAAACTCCATACCCATAAATATTGCATGAGTGTCAGCAATTGTGAAAGACTATATGATAGTTGAGTATGTGGACTTGCTGAAAAGCTCTTATACATTGACTATTTCCTATGTTATGATAAATTGCAATTGCTTCAATGACTGAGATTATAGTTTTTTAGTTTTCATTGAAGTTTACGATTCATACTTGATATTGTGATTGAATTATTGCTCTAGCATAAGATATCATATGACAAGAATTATATAAGTTGCTGCTCTAAGAATGGTCATGATGCCCTCATGTCCGTATTTTATTTTTATCGACACCTTCATCTCTAAACATGTGGACATATTTTTCGATTTCGGCTTTTCGCTTGAGGACAAGCGAGGTCTAAGCTTGGGGGAGTTGATACGTCCATTTTTCAGCATGCTTTTATATCAATATTTATTGCATTATGGGCTGTTATTACACATTATGTCACAATACTTATGCCTATTCTCTCTTATTTTACAAGGTTTACATAAAGAGGGAGAATGCCGATAGCTAGGATTCTGGCTAGAAAAGGAGCAAATATTAGAGACCTATTCTGCACAGCTCCAAAAGTCCTGAAACTTCACAGATGATGTTTTCCAAATATATAAAAAACATTGAGCGCAAGAACTTCACTAGGGGGGCCACACCCTGCCCACGAGGGTGGGGGCGCGCCCTACTGTTGGAAATATGCCCTAGAGGCAATAATAAAATGGTTATTATTATATTTCTTTGTTCATGATAATTGTCTATTGTTCATGCTATAATTGTGTTATCCGGAAATCGTAATACATGTGTGAATACATAGACCACAACAAGTCCCTAGTGAGCCTCTAGTTGACTATCTCGTTGATCAAAAGATAGTCATGGTTTCCTAACTATGGACATTGGATGTCATTGATAACAGGATCACATCATTAGGATAATGATGTGATGGACAAGACCCAATCCTAAGCATAGCTCAAAGATCGTGTAGTTCGTTTGCTATTGCTTTTTCGAATGTCAAGTATCATTTCCTTAGACCATGAGATTGTGCAACTCCCGGATACCGTAGGAGTGCTTTGGGTGTGCCAAACATCACAACGTAACTAGGTGACTATAAAGGTACACTACGGGTATCTCCGAAAGTGTCTGTTGGGTTGGCACGAATCGAGACTGGGATTTGTCACTCCGTATGACGGAGAGGTATCTCTGGGCCCACTCGGTAATGCATCATCATAATGAGCTCAATGTGACCAAGTGGTTGATCACTGGATCATGCATTACGGTACGAGTAAAGTGACTTGCCAGTAATGAGATTGAACAAGGTATTGGGATACCGACGATCGAGTCTTGGGCAAGTAACGTACCGATTGACAAAGGGAATTGTATACGGATTGATTGAATCTTCGACATCATGGTTCCTCCGATGAGATCATTGAGGAGCATGTGGGAGCCAACATGAGTATCCAGATCCTGCTATTGGTTATTGACCGGAGAGTCGTCTCGGTCATGTCTGCGTGTCTCCCGAACCCGTAGGGTCTACACACTTAAGGTTCGGTGACGCTAGGGTTGTTGAGATATTAGTATATGGTAACCCGAAAGTTGTTCGGAGTCCCGGATGATATCTCGGACGTCACGAGGAGTTCCGTAATGGTCCGGAGGTGAAGATTTATATATAGGAAGTCAAGTTTCGGCCATCGGGAAAGTTTCGGGGGTAATCGGTATTGTACCGGGACCACCGGAAGGGTACCGGGGGTCCACCGGGTGGGTCCACCTATCCCGGAGGGCCCCATGGGCTGAAGTGGGAGGGGAACCAGCCCCTGGTGGGCTGGTGCGCCCCCCATGGGCCTCCCCCTGCGCCTAGGGTTGGAAACCCTAGGGGTGGGGGCGCCCCACTTGGCTTGGGGGGCACTCCACCCCCCTTGGCCGCCGCCCCCCCTTGGAGATTCAATCTCCTAGGGCTGGCGCCCCCCCTAGGGGTCCTATATATAGTGGGGGGAGGGAGGGCAGCCACACCCTAGTCCCTGGCGCCTCCCTCTCCCTCCCGTGACACTCCTCCCTCTCCCTGAGCTTGGCGAAGCCCTGCCGAGATCACCGTTGCTTCCACCACCACGCCGTCGTGCTGCTGGATCTTCATCAACCTCTCCTTCCCCCTTGCTGGATCAAGTTGGAGGAGACGTATTCCCAACCGTACGTGTGTTGAACACGGAGGTGTCGTCCGTTCGGTGCTAGGTCATCGGTGATTTGGATCATGACGAGTACGACTCCATCAACCCTGTTCTCTTGAACGCTTCCGCTCGCGATCTAAAAGGGTATGTAGATGCAATCTCCTCTCCCTTGTTGCTAGATGACTCCATAGATTGCTCTTGGTGATGCGTAGAAAATTTTAAAATTCTGCTACGTTCCCCAACAGTGGCATCATGAGCTAGGTCTATGCGTAGTTTCTATGCACGAGTAGAACACAAAGCAGTTGTGGGTGTGGATATTGTCAATTTGCTTGCCGTTACTAGTCTTATCTTGATTCGGCGGCATCGTGGGATGATGCGGCCCGGACCGACCTTACACGTACGCTTACGTGAGACTGGTTCCACCGATTGACATGCACTAGTTGCATAAGGTGGCTGGCGGGTGTCTGTCTCTCCCACTTTAGTCGGATCGAATTCGATGAAAAGGGTCCTTATGAAGGGTAAATAAAAATTGGCATATCACGTTGTGGTTTTGGCGTAGGTAAGAAACGTTCTTGCTAGAAACCTATAGCAGCCACCTAAAAACTTGCAACAACAATTAGAGGACGTCTAACTTGTTTTTGCAGCATGTGCCGTGTGATGTGATATGGCCAAAAGGATGTGATGAATGATATATGTGATGTATGAGATTGATCATGTTCTTGTAATAGGAATCACGACTGGGTCCGTCTCACGTGATGATCGGACACGGCCTAGTTGACTCGGATCATGTTTCACTTAGATGACTAGAGGGATGTCTATTTGAGTGGGAGTTCATTGAATAATTTGATTAGATGAACTTAATTATCATGAACTTAGTCTAAAATCTTTACACTATGTCTTGTAGATCAAATGGCCCATGCTAATGTTGCCCTCAACTTCAATGCATTCCTAGAGAAAACCAAGCTGAAAGATGATGGCAACAACTATACGGACTGGGTCCGGAACCTGAGGATCATCCTCATAGCTGCCAAGAAAGATTATGTCCTAGAAGCACCGCTAGGTGACGCACCCATCCCAGAGAACCAAGACGTTATGAACGCTTGGCAGTCACGTGCCGATGATTACTCCCTCGTTCAGTGCGGCATGCTTTACAGCTCAGAACCGGGGCTCCAAAAGTGTTTTGAGAGACACGGAGCATATGAGATGTTCGAAGAGCTGAAAATGGTTTTCCAAGCTCATGCCCGGGTCGAGAGATATGAAGTCTCCGACAAGTTCTTCAGTTGTAAGATGGAGGAAAATAGTTCTGTCAATGAGCACATACTCAAAATGTTTGGGTTGCATAACCGCTTGACTCAGCTGGGAGTTAATCTCCCGGATGACGCGGTCATTGACAGAATCCTTCAGTCGCTTCCACCGAGCTACAAGAGCTTTGTGATGAACTTCAATATGCAGGGGATGGAAAAGACCATTCCTGAGGTATATTCAATGCTGAAATCAGCGGAGGTGGAAATCAAAAAGGAACATCAAGTGTTGATGGTGAATAAAACCACTAAGTTCAAGAAAGGCAAGGGTAAAAAGAACTTCAAGAAGGACGGCAAGGGAGTTGCCGTGCCCGGTAAGCAAGCTGCTAGGAAGAAGTCAAAGAATGGACCCAGGCCTAAGACTGAGTGTTTTTATTGCAAGGGAAGTGGTCACTGGAAGCGGAACTGCCCCAAATACTTAGCGGACAAGAAGGCCGGCAACACTAAAGGTATATGTGATATACATGTAATTGATGTGTACCTTACCAGTACTCATAGTAGCTCCTGGGTATTTGATATCGGTGCGGTTGCTCACATTTGTAACTCAAAGCAGGAGTTGCGGAATAAGCGGAGACTGGCGAAGGACGAGGTGATGATGCGCGTCGGGAATGGTTCCAAGGTCGATGTGATCGCCGTCGGCACGCTACCTCTACATTTACCTATGGGATTAGTTTTAAACCTCAATAATTGTTATTTAGTGCCAGCTTTGAGCACGAACATTGTATCAGGATCTCGTTTAATTCAAGATGGCTACTCATTTAAATCCAAGAATAATGGTTGTTCTATTTATATGAGAGATATGTTGTATGGTCATGCTCCGCTGGTGAATGGTTTATTCTAAATGAATCTCGAGCGTAATGTTACACATATTCATAGTGTGAATACCAAAAGATGTAAGGTTGATAATGATAGTCCCACATACTTGTGGCACTGCCGTCTTGGTCACATAGGTGTCAAACGCATGAAGAAGCTCCATGCAGATGGACTTTTGGAGTCTCTTGATTACGAATCATTTGACACGTGCGAACCATGCCTCATGGGTAAAATGACCAAGACTCCGTTCTCAGGAACAATGGAGCGAGCAACCAACTTATTGGAAATCATACATACTGATGTGTGCGGTCCAACGAGTGTTGAGGCTCGCGGTGGCTATCGTTATGTTCTCACCCTCATTGATGACTTGAGTAGATATGGGTATGTCTACTTAATGAAACACAAGTCTGAGACCTTTGAAAGGTTCAAGGAATTTCAGAGTGAGGTTGAGAATCAACGTGACAGAAAAATCAAGTTCTTGCAATCAGATCATGGGGTAGAATACTTGAGTCACAAATTTGGCACACACTTAAGGAAATGTGGAATAGTTTCACAACTCACACCGCTTGGAACACCTCAGCGTAATGGTGTGTCCGAACGCCGTAATCGCACTCTATTGGATATGGTGCGATCTATGATGTCTCTTACTGATTTACCGCTGTCATTTTGGGGCTGTGCTTTAGAGACTGCCGCATTCACTTTAAATAGGGCTCCGTCGAAATCCGTTGAGACGACACCGTATGAATTATGGTTTGGGAAGAAACCTAAGCTGTCGTTTCTAAAAGTTTGGGGATGCGATGCTTATGTCAAGAAACTTCAACCTGAAAAGCTCGAACCCAAATCAGAAAAATGTGTCTTCATAGGATACCCTAAAGAAACTATTGGGTATACCTTCTACCTCAGATCCGAAGGCAAGATCTTTGTTGCCAAGAATGGATCCTTTCTAGAGAAAGAGTTTCTATCGAAAGAAATAAGTGGGAGGAAAGTAGAACTCGATGAAGTATTACCTCTTGAACCGGTAAGTGGCGCAGCTCAAGAAAATGTTCCTGAGGTGCCTGCACCGACTAGAGAGGAAGTTAATGATGATGATCATGAAACTTCAGATCAAGTTGCTACTGAACTTTGTAGGTCCACAAGGACACGTTCCGCACCAGAGTGGTACGGCAACCCTGTCCTGGAAATCATGTTGTTAGACAACGGTGAACCTTCGAACTATGAAGAAGCGATGGCGGGCCCAGATTCCGACAAATGGCTGGAAGCCATGAAATCCGAGATAGGATCCATGTATGAAAATGAAGTATGGACTTTGACTGACTTGCCCGATGATCGGCGATCCATAGAAAATAAATGGATCTTTAAGAAAGAGACAGACGCGGATGGTAATGTAACCATCTATAAAGCTTGGCTTGTCGCTAAGGGTTATCGACAAGTTTAAGGGGTTGACTACGATGAGACTTTCTCACCCGTAGCGAAGCTGAAGTCCGTCCGAATCATGTTAGCAATTGCCGCATTCTATGATTATGAGATATGGCAAATGGACGTCAAAACGGCATTACTTAATGGTTTCCTTAAGTAAGAATTGTATATGATGCAGCCGGAAGGTTTTGTCGATCCTAAGAATGCTGACAAGGTGTGCAAGCTCCAACGCTTGATCTACGGGCTGGTGCAAGCATCTCGGAGTTGGAACATTCACTTTGATGAGATGATCAAAGCGTTTGGGTTTACGCAGACTTATGGAGAAGCCTGCATTTACAAGAAAGTGAGTGGGAGCTCTGTAGCATTTCTCATATTGTATGTGGATGACATACTGTTGATGGGAAATGATATATAATTCTTGGAAAGCATAAAGGCCTACTTGAACAAGTGTTTTTCAATGAAGGATCTTGGAGAAGCTGCTTACATATTAGGCATCAAGATCTATAGAGATAGATCGAGACGCCTCATTGGTCTTTCACAGAGTATGTACCTTGACAAGATATTGAAGAAGTTCAATATGGATCAGTCAAAGAAGGGGTTCTTGCCTGTATTGCAAGGTACGAGATTGAGCACGGCTCAATGCCCGACCACGGCAGAAGATAGAGAAAAGATGAGTGTCGTCCCCTATGCCTAGGCCATAGGGTCTATCATGTATGCTATGTTGTGTACCAGACCTGATGTAAACCTTGCCGTAAGTTTGGTAGGAAGGTACCAAAGTAATCCCGGCATGGAACACTGGACAGCGGTCAAGAATATCCTGAAGTACCTGAAGAGGACTAAGGATATGTTTCTCGTTTATGGAGGTGACGAAGAGCTCGTCGTAAAGGGTTACGTCGATGCTAGCTTCGACACAGATCTGGATGACTCTAAGTCACAAACCGGATACATGTATATTTTGAATGGTGGGGCAGTAAGCTGGTGCAGTTGCAAGCAAAGCGTTGTGGTGGGATCTACATGTGAAGCGGAGTACATGGTGGCCTCGGAGGCAGCACAAGAGGCAATCTGGGTGAAGGAGTTCATTACCGACCTAGGAGTCATACCCAATGCGTCGGGCCCGATGACTCTCTTCTGTGAAAACACTGGAGCTATTGCCCTTGCCAAGGAGCCCAGGTTTCCCAGGAAGACCAGGCATATCAAGCGTCGCTTCAACTCCATTCGTGAAAGTGTTCAAAATGGAGACATAGATATTTGTAAAGTACATACGGACCTGAATGTGGCAGATCTGTTGACTAAACCTCTCCCTAGAGCAAAACATGATCAACACCAGAACTGCATGGGTGTTCGATTCATCACAATGTAACTAGACTATTGACTCTAGTGCAAGTGGGAGACTATTGGAAATATGCCCTAGAGGCAATAATAAAATGGTTATTATTATATTTCTTTGTTCATGATAATTGTCTATTGTTCATGCTATAATTTTGTTATCCAGAAATCGTAATACATGTGTGAATACATAGACCACAACACGTCCCTAGTGAGCCTCTAGTTGACTAGCTCGTTGATCAAAAGATAGTCATGGTTTCCTGACTATGGACATTGGATGTCATTGATAACGGGATCACATCATTAGGAGAATGATGTGATGGACAAGACCCAATCCTAAGCATAGCTCAAAGATCGTGTAGTTCGTTTGCTATAGCTTTTCCGAATGTCAAGTATCATTTCCTTAGACCATGAGATTGTGCAACTCCCAGATACCGTAGGACTGCTTTGGGTGTGCCAAACGTCACAACGTAACTGGGTGACTATAAAGGTACACTACGGGTATCTCCGAAAGTGTTTGTTGGGTTGGCACGAATCAAGACTGGGATTTGTCACTCCGTATGACGGAGAGGTATCTCTGGGGCCACTCGGTAATGCATCATCATAATGATCTCAATGTGACCAAGTGGTTGATCACGAGATCATGCATTACGGTACGAGTAAAGTGACTTGCCGGTAACGAGATTGAACAAGGTATTGGGATACCGATGATCGAGTCTCGGGCAAGTAACGTACCGATTGACAAAGGGAATTGTATATGGATTGATTGAATCCTCGACGTCATGGTTCATCCGATGAGATCATCGAGGAGCATGTGGGAGCCAACATGGGTATCCAGATCCCGCTGTTGGTTATTAACCGGAGAGTCGTCTCGGTCATGTCTGCGTGTCTCCCGAACCCGTAGGGTCTACACACTTAAGGTTCGGTGACGCTAGGGTTGTTGAGATATTAGTATACGGTAGCCCAAAAGTTGTTCGGAGTCCCGGATGAGATCCCGGACGTCAGGGGAGTTCTGGAATGGTCCGTAGGTGAAGATTTATATATAGGAAGTCAAGTTTCGGCCATCGGGAAAGTTTCGGGGGTAATCAGTATTGTACCGGGACCACCGGAAGGGTCCCGGGGGTCCACCGGGTGGGGCCACCTATCCCGGAGAGCCCCATGGGCTGAAGTGGGAGGGGAACCAGCCCCTAGTGGGCTGGTGCGCCCCCCATGGGCCTCCCCCTGCGCCTAGGGTTGGAAACCCTAGGGGTGGGGGCGCCCCACTTGGCTTGGGGGGCACTCCACCCCCCTTGGCCGCCGCCCCCTTGGAGATTCAATCTCCTAGGGCCAGCGCCCCCCTAGGGGTCCTATATATAGTGGGGGGAGGGAGGGCAGCCGCACCCTAGCCCCTAGCGCCTCCCTCTCCCTCCTCTGACACTCCTCCCTCTCCCTGAGCTTGGCGAAGCCCTGCCGAGATCACCGTTGCTTCCACCACCACGCCATCGTGCTGCTGGATCTTCATCAACCTCTCCTTCCCCCTTGCTGGATCAAGTTGGAGGAGACGTCTTCCCAACCATACGTGTGTTGAACGTGGAGGTGCCGTCCGTTCGGCGCTAGGTCATCGGTGATTTGGATCACGACGAGTACGACTCCATTAACCCCGTTCTCTTGAACGCTTCCGCTCGCGATCTACAAGGGTATGTAGATGCACTATCCTCTCCCTCGTTGCTAGATGACTCCATAGATTAATCTTGGTGATGCGTAGAAAATTTTAAAATTCTACTACGTTCCCCAACACCTACCCCCCTGGGCGCGCCCCCTACCTCGTGGGCCCCCTGGTGGCCCTCCGGTGACCATCTTCTGCTATATGGACTCTTTCGATGGGAAAAAATCATAAGCCATCTTCTCGGATGAAACTCCGCCGCCACGAGGCGGAACCTTGGCGGAACCAATATAGGGTTCTGGCGGGGCTGTTCTGCCGGGGAAACTTCCCTCCCGGAGGGGGAAATCATCGCCATCGTCATCACCAACGCTCCTCTCATCGGGAGAGGACAATCTCCATCAACATCTTCATCAGCACCATCTCATCTCAAAACCCTAGTTCATCTCTTGTACCCAATTCTTGTCTCCAAGTCCGGGATTGGTGCTAGTAGGTTGCTAGTAGTGTTAATTACTCCTTGTAGTTGACGCTAGTTGGTTTAATTGGTGGAAGATCATATGTTCAGATCCTATATGCACATTAATACCCCTCTGATTATGAACATGTTTATGCTTTGTGAGTAGTTACTTTTGTTCCTGAGGACATGGGAGAAGTCTTGCTATTAGTAGTCATGTGAATTTGGTATTCGTTCGATTTTTTGATGAGATGCATGTTGTCTCTCCTCTAGTGGTGTTATGTGAACGTCGACTACATGACACTTCACCATTGTTTGGGCCTAGAGGAAGGCATTGGGAAGTAATAAGTAGATGATGGGTTGCTAGAGTGACAGAAGCTTAAACCCTAGTTTATGCGTTGCTTCATAAGGGGCTGATTTGGATCCATATGTTTCATGCTATGGTTAGGTTTACCTTAATACTTTTGTTGTAGTTGCGGATGCTTGCAATATAGGTTAATCATAAGTAGGATTCTTGTCCAAGTAAGGGCAGCACCCAAGCACCGGTCCACCCACATACCAAATTATCAAAGTACCGAACATGAATCATATGAACGTGATGAAAACTAGCTTGACGATATTCCCATGTGTCCTCGGGAGCGCTTTACATCATATAAGAGTTTGTCCAGGCTTGTCCTTTGCTACAAAAGGATTGGGCCACTTTGCTGCACTTTATCTACTTTTGTTACTTGTTGCTCGTTACAAATTATCTTATCACAAAACTATTTGTTACCACTTATTTCAGTACTTGTAGAGAATACCTTGCTGGAAACCGCTTATCATTTCCTTCTTCTCCTCGTTGGGTTCGACACTCTTACTTATCGAAAGTACTACGATAGATCCCCTATACTTGTGGGTCATCAAGACTCTTTTTTGGTGCCGTTGCCGGGGAGTGAAGCGCCTTTGGTAGGTGGAATTTGGTAAGGAAAAATTTATATAGTGTGCTGAAATTTACTGTCACTTGTTACTATGGAAAGTAATCCTCTGAAGGGCTTGTTCGGGGTTTCTTCACCCCGACCAGTAGAGCAAAGAGTTGCTCCTCAACCTACTGAACCTACTGAAAATGAAAATGCTTGCTTTGAAATTCCTTTGGGTATGGTAGAAGAACTGCTAGCTAATCATTTTTTAGGAGATGGAACAAAACATCCTCATGAGCATCTAATATATGTGGATGAAGTTTGTGGATTATTTAAGCTTGCAGGTGTACCCGGAGATGTTGTTAAGAAGAAGGTCTTCCCTTTATCTTTGAGGGGAGATGCATCGACATGGTATAGGCTATGTGATGATATGGAGTCTTGGAACTACAAACGACTGAAACTGGAATTTCATCAAAAGTTTTATCCTATGCATCTTGTTCATCGTGATCGCAATTATATATATATATATATATACATATATAATTTTTGGCCTCGTGAAGGAGAAAGCATCGCTCAAGCTTGGGGGAGGCTTAAATCAATGTTATATTCATGCCCCAATCATGAGCTCTCAAGAGAAATGATTATTCAAAAAATTTATGCTCGGCTTTCTGGTAACAATCGCACCATGCTTGATACTTCTTGTGCTGGCTCTTTTATGATGAAGGCCATTGAATTCAAATGGGATTTATTGGAAATAATTAAACGCAACTCCGAAGATTGGGACCTCGACAATGGTAAGGAGTCAGGTATGACACCTAGTTTTGATTGTGTTAAATCTTTGATGGATACCGATATTTTTCGAAAATTTAGCACTAAATATGGACTTGACTCTGAGATAGTAGCTTCTTTCTGTGAATCTTTTGTTGCTTATGTTGATCTCCCCAAGGAGAAGTGGTTTAAATATCATCCTCCCATAGAAGTAAAAGTAGCTGCACCTATTAAAGCTGAAGAAAATACTATTACTTATAATGATCCTATTGTTCCTACTTCTTATGTTGAGAAACTGCCTTTCCCTGTTAGGATTAAGGATCATGCTAAAGCTTCAACTGTGGTTCGTAAAAGAAATATTAAAACATATACACCTCCTGGGCAAGTTAAAGATGAACCTAATATTGCTATTGTTAAAGATCTCTTGTCTGATAATATAGATGGGCACGTTATTTATTTCTGTAATGAAACTGCTAGAATTGCCAAACCCCGTGATATAGATAAACCTAGACCTGTGGTAGGCATGCCTGTTATTTCTGTTAAAATAGGAGATCATTGTTATCATGGCTTATGTGATATGGGTGCTAGTGCTAGTGCAATACCTTATTCTTTATACCAGGAAGTTATGCACGATATTGCACCTGCTGAGATGGAAGATATTGATGTTATAATTAAACTTGCCAATAGAGATACTATTTCACCAATGGGAATTGTTAGAGATGTTGAAGTCTTGTGTGGGAAAACTAAATATCTTGCTGATTTTCTTGTTCTTGATTCCCCACAAGATAGTTTTTGTCCCATTATATTTGGTAGACCCTTCTTAAATACTGTTAATGCTACCATAGATTGCAAAAGGGATGTTGTTATTGTCGGTTTAGATGATATGACTCATGAATTTAATTTTTCTAAATTTAGTAGACAACCCCATGAAGAAGAATTACCTAGTAAGGATGGAATTATTGGTCTTGCTTCTATTGCCGTACCTCCTAGTGATCCTTTAGAACAATATTTGCTAGACCATGAAAATGATATGTTTATGAATGAAAGAAGGGAATTAGATGACGTATTCTTTAAGCAGGAATCTATTCTCAAAAACAATTTACCTGTTGAAATCCTAGGGGATCCTCCTCCTCCCAAGGGTGATCCCGTGTTTGAGCTTAAACTGTTACCTGATACTCTTAAATATGCTTATCTTGATGAGAAAAAGATATACCCTATTATTATTAGTGCTAACCTTTCAGAACATGAAAAAGACAGATTATTAAAAACTCTGAAGAAGCACCGTGCTGCTATTGGGTATACTCTTGATGATCTTAAGGGCATTAGTCCCACTCTATGTCAACATAAAATTAATTTGGCAGAAGATGCTAAACCAGTTCGTGATCATCAACGCCGTCTGAATCCTAAAATGAAAGAAGTGGTAAGAAAGGAGATATTAAAGCTCCTTGAGGCAGGTATAATTTATCCCGTTGTTGATAGTAAGTGCGTAAGTCCTGTCCATTGTGTCCCTAAGAAGGGAGGTATTACTGTTGTTCCTAATGATAAAGATGAATTGATTCCTCCAAGAATTATCAATGGTTATAGGATGGTAATTAATTTCCGCAAGTTAAATAAGGCCACTAAAAAGGATCATTACCCCTTACCTTTTATCGATCAAATGCTAGAAATATTATCTAAACATACACATTTTTGCTTTCTAGATGGTTATTCTGGTTTCTCTCAAATACCTGTGTCAGCCAAAGATCAATCGAAGACTACTTTTACATGCCCTTTTGGTACTTTTTCTTATAGACGTATGCCTTTTGGTTTATGTAATGCACCTGCTACCTTTCAAAGATGCATGATGGCTATATTCTCTGACTTTTGTGAAAAGATTTGTGAGGTTTTCATGGACGACTTTTCCGTCTATGGATCCTCTTTTGATGATTGCTTGAGCAACCTTGATCGAGTTTTGCAGAGATGTGAAGAAACTAATCTTGTCTTGAATTGGGAAAAGTGCCACTTTATGGTTAATGATGGTATTGTCTTGGGGCATAAAGTTTGTGAAAGAGGTATTGAAGTTGATAAAGCCAAGGTTGATGCTATTGGAAAGATGCCATGTCCCAAGGACATCAAAGGTATAAGAAGTTTCCTTGGTCATGCCGATTTTTATAGGAGGTTCATCATGGACTTCTCAAAAATCTCTCGGCCTCTGACTAATTTATTACAAAAAGATATACCATTTGTATTTGAAGATGATTGTGTAGAAGCATTTGAAATACTTAAGAAAGCATTGATCTCTGCACCTATTATTCAGCCACCTGATTGGAATTTACCCTTTGAAATTATGTGTGATGCTAGTGATTATGCTGTAGGTGATGTTCTAGGACAAAGAGTTGATAAGAAACTAAATGTTATTCAATATGCTAGTAAAACTCTAGACAATGCTCAAAGAAATTATGCTACTACTGAAAAAAAAATTCTTAGCAGTTGTATTTGCTTGTGATAAGTTTAGACCTTATGTTGTTGATTCTAAAGTAACTATTCACACCGATCATGCTGCTATTAAATATCTTATGGAAAAGAAAGATGCTAAACCTAGACTTATTAGATGGGTTCTCTTGCTATAAGAATTTGATTTACATATTGTTGATAGAAAAGGAGCTGAGAACCCCGTTGCAGACAACTTGTCTATGTTAGAAAATGTGCTTGATGACCCACAACCTATTGATAATAGCTTTCCTGATGAGCAATTAAATGTCATAAATACTTCTCATACTGCTCCATGGTATGCTGATTATGCTAATTACATTGTTGCTAAGTTTATACCACCTAGTTTCACATACTAGCAAAAGAAAAGGTTCTTTTATGATTTGAGGCAATACTTTTGGGATGACCCACATCTTTATAAAGAAGGAGTAGATGGTGTCATTAGACGTTGTGTACCTGAGCATGAACAGGAACAGATCCTACGCAAGTGCCACTCCGAAGCTTATGGAGGGCACCATGCTGGAGATAGAACTGCACATAAGGTACTGCAATCTGGTTTTTATTGGCCTACTCTCTTCAAGGATGCCCGTAAGTTTGTCTTATCTTGTGATGAATGTCAAAGAATTGGTAATATTAGTAGATGTCAAGAAATGCCTATGAATTATTCACTTGTTATTGAACCATTTGATGTTTGGGGCTTTGACTATATGGGACCTTTTCCTTCCTCTAATGGTTATACACATATTTTAGTTGTTGTTGATTACGTTACTAAGTGGGTAGAAGCTATTCCAACTAGTAGTGCTGATCATAACACTTCTATTAAAATGCTTAAAGAAGTTATTTTTCCAAGGTTTGGTGTCCCTAGATATTTAATGACTGATGGTGGTTCACATTTTATTCATGGTGCTTTCCGTAAAATGCTTGCTAAATATGATGTTAATCATAGAATTGCATCTCCTTATCACCCTCAGTCTAGTGGTCAAGTAGAATTGAGTAATAGAGAACTCAAATTAATTTTGCAAAAGACTGTTAATAGGTCCAGAAATAATTGGTCCAAGAAACTTGATGATGCATTATGGGCCTATAGAACTGCATATAAAAATCCTATGGGTATGTCTCCGTATAAAATGGTCTATGGAAAAGCATGTCACTTACCTCTCGAACTAGAACACAAGGCTTATTGGGCTATTAAAGAACTTAATTATGATTTTAAACTTGCCGGTGAGAAGAGGTTATTTGATATTAGCTCACTTGATGAATGGAGAACCCAAGCCTACGAAAATGCCAAGTTGTTTAAAGAAAAAGTTAAAAGGTGGCATGATAAAAGAATACAAAAGCGTGAGTTTAATGTAGGTGATTATGTATTGCTATACAACTCTCGTTTAAGATTTTTTGCAGGAAAACATCTCTCCAAATGGGAAGTCCCTTATGTTATCGAGGAGGTCTATCGTTCTGGTGCCATAAAAATCAACAACTTCGAAGGCACAAATCCGAAGGTGGTGAACGGTCAAAGAATCAAACACTATATCTCAGGTAATCCCATAAATGTTGAAACCAATGTTATTGAAACCGTAACCCTGGAGGAGTACATAAAGGACACTTTCCGGAACGTTTCAGACTCCGAAAAGGAATAGGTATGTGGTACGGTAAGTAAACTGACTCCAAAATAGTTTTTAAGGCAATATTTCTCCGTTTTGGAATATTTAGATAAATAGAAAAATAAGCAGCAGTCCGGAAAGGACACGAGGGCTCCATGAGGGTGGAGGGCGCGCCCTACCCCCTGGGCGCCCCCCCCTACCTCGTGGGCACCTCATGTGCTCTCCGGACCCCGTTTTCTTACAGGACACATATCTTGGTCGGTAAAAATTCATTATATAGCCTCCCGGGGGTTTGGACTCCCGTATCATGCAAAAATCTCCTGTCTTTGTTTCGTGTTGTTTTCTATCAGGGTTCTCAAGGCCAGGCACTATGTCGTCTCCCTCCTCCTCCAACCATGAGGGCAATGATGCTTGGCTAATGAAGATAGAGCTGAAGAAAGAAGAACCTATGGAGATCAACAAGGATGAAGGGATCAAGAAGGCCATGGAGGACCAAGTTCTAGCAACAGAGAACACCCTTCAACTGGATCACAATCTTCTTACTCCAACAGAAATCGAATCTTTCAAGATGATTGAGTTGGCTCGTATACAAAATAAGTATCTCACACGTGAAAATATTTTGTTGAAGGAGCATATCATCGCACTCAAGGGCATTATCCGCAAGCTAGAAGACCTCCTACGCTCGATGTGCGACTATCCATCATCAACAACTCCACCGTCTCCTCCAACAAAGAAGAATTGAGTATCTGGTATGGGCACTCCACTTGGCAACTGCCAAGCTTGGGGGAGTGCCCCGGTATCGTATCACCATCACTTTTATCTTTACCATTTTTCTTAGTTCGATCCTTTTGGTAATATCTTGATCTAGTAGAATAAAAGTTCTTAGTATGATCTAGTTGTGAGTTTTGCTTTATTACCCCTCTATGTAATCGAGTCCGTGAGCTATATAATAAAGATTAGTGTTGAGTCAAGGGCTTGATTATTTTGCCATGATCCTAAGTGAATAAAAGAAAAGAGAAAGAAATAAAAAGAAACAAAAAGATCATCTGACTCTTATGGAGAGTAATGAGCTCACATAGAAAGATTATGATGAATAGAAGTTGTTGAGAGTTGACAAACATAGTTTTGGTCATCGTTGCAATTAATAGGAAGTAATAAAGAAAGAGAGGTCTTCACATATAAATATACTATCTTGGACATCTTTTACGATTGTGAGCACTCATTAAAATATGACATGCTAAAAAGTTGGCATTGGACAAGGAAGACAACGTAATGGGTTATGCTTTCTTACATCTGAGATAAATTATATTGTCTTGGATCCTCCAACATGTTGAGCTTGCCTTTCCCCCTCATGCTAGCCAAATTCATTGCACCAAGTAGAGATACTACTTGTGCTTCCAAACACCCTTAAACCAGTTTTGCCATGAGAGTCCACCATACCTACCTATGGGTTGAGTAAGATCCATCAAGTAAGTTGTCATCGGTGCAAACATTAAAAATTGCTCTCTAAATATGTATGATTTATTGGTGTGGTAGAAATAAGCTTTATACAATCGTGTGATATGGTAGTAATAAAAGCGACAGACTACATAATAAAGGTCCATATCACAAGTGGCAATATAAAGTGACATTCTTTCGCATTAGGATTTTGTGCATCCAACCATAAAACCGCATGACAACCTCTGCTTCCCTCTGCGAAGGGCCTATCTTTTACTTTTATCTCCTATACTGCAAAAGAGTCAAGGTGATCTTCACCCTTCCTTTTTACATTCTATCCTTTGGCAAGCACAATATGTTGGAAAGATCCTGGTATATATGGCTAATTGGATGTGGGTTTTCATGAACTATTACTGTTGACATTACCCTTGAGGTAAAATGTTGGGACGCAAAACTATAAGCTCCTATCTTTCTCTGTGTCCGATTAAAACTCCATACCCATAAATATTGCGTGAGTGTCAGCAATTGTGAAAGACTATATGATGGTTGAGTATGTGGACTTGCTGAAAAGCTCTTATACATTGACTCTTTCCTATGTTATGATAAATTGCAATTGCTTCAATGACTGAGATTATAGTTTTTTAGTTTTCAATGAAGTTTACAATTCATACTTGATATTGTGATTGAATTATTGCACTAGAATAAGATATCATATGACAAGAATTATATAAGTTGTTGCTCTAAGAATGATCACGATGCCCTCATGTCCGTATTTTATTTTTATCGACACCTTCATCTCTAAACATGTGGACATATTTTTCGATTTCGGCTTTTCGCTTGAGGACAAGCGAGGTCTTAGCTTGGGGGAGTTGATACGTCCATTTTGCAGCATGCTTTTATATCGATATTTATTGCATTATGGGCTGTTATGACACATTATGTCACAATACTTATGCCTATTCTCTCTTATTTTACAAGGTTTACATAAAGAGGGAGAATGTCGGCAGTTAGGATTCTGGCTGGAAAAGGAGCAAATATTAGAGACCTATTCTGCACAGCTCCAAAAGTCCTGAAACTTCACAGATAATGTTTTCCAAATATATAAAAAACATTGAGCGCGAGAACTTCACCAGGGGGGCCACACCCTGCCCATGAGGGTGGGAGTGTGCCCTACCCCCCTAGGCGCGCCCCCTACCTCGTGGGCCCCCTGGTGGCCCTCCGGTGACCATCTTCTGCTATATGGACTCTTTCGATGGGGGAAAAATCATAAGCCATCTTCTCGGACGAAACTCCGCCGCCACGAGGCGGAACCTTGGCGGAACCAATCTAGGGTTCTGGCGGGGCTGTTCTGCCGGGGAAACTTCCCTCCCGGAGGGGGAAATCATCGCCATCGTCATCACCAACGCTCCTCTCATCGGGAGAGGGCAATCTCCATCAACATCTTCATCAGCACCATATCATCTCAAAACCCTAGTTCATCTCTTGTACCCAATTCTTGTCTCCAAGTCCAGGATTGGTGCTAGTAGGTTGCTAGTAGTGTTAATTACTCCTTGTAGTTCATGCTAGTTGGTTTAATTGGTGGAAGATCATATGTTCAGATCCTATATGCACATTAATACCCCTCTGATTATGAACATGTTTATGCCTTGTGAGTAGTTACTTTTGTTCCTGAGGCCATGGGAGAAGTCTTGCTATTAGTAGTCATGTGAATTTGGTATTCATTCAATATTTTGATGAGATGTATGTTGTCTCTTCTCTAGTGGTGTTATGTGAACGTCGACTACATGACACTTCACCATTGTTTGGGCCTAGAGGAAGGCATTGGGAAGTAATAAGTAGATGATGGGTTGCTAGAGTGACATAAGGTTAAACCCTAGTTTATGCGTTGCTTCGTAAGGGGCTGATTTGGATCCATATGTTTCATGTTATGGTTAGGTTTACCTTAATACTTTTGTTGTAGTTGCGGATGCTTGCAATAGAGGTTAATCATAAGTAGGATGCTTGTCCAAGTAAGGGTAGCACCCAAGCACCGGTCCACCCACATACCAAATTATCAAAGTACCGAACGCGAATCATATGAACGTGATGAAAACAAGCTTGACGATATTCCCATGTGTCCTCGGGGGCGCTTTACATCATATAAGAGTTTGTCCAGGCTTGTCCTTTGCTACAAAAGGATTGGTCCACTTTGTTGCACTTTATCTACTTTTGTTACTTGTTGCTCGTTACAAATTATCTTATCACAAAACTATTTGTTACCAGTTATTCCAGTACTTGCAGAGAATACCTTGCTAGAAACCACTTATCATTTCCTTCTGCTCCTCGTTGGGTTCGACACTCTTACTTATCAAAAGGACTACGATAGATCCCCTATACTTGTGGGTCATCAGGCGCCTCCGCACTCTGCTTGCTGGCCACCCATCACCTTTGGTTTGACATTGAAGGTTTTCAGCCATAGGCCGAAGTGGGGCCTGATGCGGAGGAAGGCCTCACACACGACGATAAACACCGAGATGGTGGGGATGAAATTGGCAGCCAGATCATGAAAATCCAGCCCATAGTAGAACATGAGCCCGCGGACAAACGGGTGGAGAGGAAATCCCAGTCCATGAACGAAATGGGTAAGGAAAACTACCCTCTCATGGGGTTCGGGCGTTGGGATGATCTGCCCCGCATTTGGCAGCCGGTGCGCGATATCCGCAGCCAGGTATCCGGCTTCCCATAACTTTTTGATGTTCTCCTCCGTGACGGAGGAGACCATCCACTTGCCTCCTGCTCCGGACATGCTTGGAGTGGTTTGAGAAGAAGAAAGTGAGCTTGGGCGCTAGAGCTCGAGTGTGCGGGAATGGGTAAGCAAGGAGGAAGAAGGCGTGGGTGAAAAAAGTAAATCTTTGTCCCTTTATAAGGGCGGAAGAGGTGATGTGTCTCCCCACTTGCCTGGCAAAACCGCTTATTCCCCAGGCACCGTAATTGATGGCGCGGTTGGGTTACCCACGTCTGTATTGATGAGAATCCCGTGATAAGGGGAACACGATCTCTGCTTTGACAGGACGTATCAAGAAAACCGCCTCGCGATATGTGCGGAACTGGTTGAGAAAAGTGGTTCGAATAATAACCGGGCCATGGCGTGATGTCATGCTGTCAAAACGTGTCAACAGATTAGATTTATGGAAATATTATTCTCTCTACGGTGGTATGTGGAACTTATTTTGCAGGGTCGGACACTATCCTTGTATTCAAACTCTTACATGGTGTATTCGGAGGAGGAACCCACCTTGCAATGCCGAAGACAACACTGCGCGCCGGACTCATCGTCATTGAAGCCTGGTTCAGGGGCTACTGAGGGAGTCCTGGATTAGGGGGTCTCTGGACAGCCGGCCTATATCCTTTGGCCGGACTGTTGGACTATGAAGATACGAGATTGAAGACTTCGTCCCATGTCCGGATGGGACTCTACTTGGCATGGAAGGCAAGCTAGGCAATATGGATATGTATATCTCCTCCTTTGTAACCGACCTTGTGTAACCCTAGCCCCCTCCGGTGTCTATATAAACCGGAGGGTTTTAGTCCATAGGACAACATACAATCATACCATAGGCTAGCTTCTAGGGTTTAGCCTCTTTGATCTCGTGTTAGATCAACTCTTGTAATACTCATATCATCAAGAACAATCAAGCAGGACGTAGCGTATTACCTTCATCAAGAGGGCCCGAACCTGGGTAAACATCGTGTCCCCTGCCTCCTATTACCATCCGCCTTAGACGCACAGTTCGGGACCCCCTACCCGAGATCCGCCGGTTTTGACACCGACAGCATCGCATCTGCGGTGCTTGGACGAACCGTTTGAGGGAACCGCGAGGTGCCGTTCGCGGGAGATCACCGTTCACGGGTCTTTGTTGTTCGCGGGAGATCGGCTACACGCATCACCAACTCTACTTCTGCTGCGGTGACTGCGCGTCTAGTGGTAAACTCGATCTCGTGATCTATTTCCAGCAGCATGATCTTGGGTGCGCGGTAGAGAATTTTATTTGGCGCTAGCGTAGCGTACCGCGTGTTCCAACAATTCCGATCATAATGAACCAGATGCATAGGATAAAACTTCTGATGAAATTCCAACTTCAATCGGTTGTAGTTCCAAGTCCCAATATCATCGCATAGCCTATACCATGTCAATGCCTTCTCCTTAAATGATAAAGGAAAGACCTTCTTCTTGACTTCATCGTCGGGCAAACCGGCAAGCTTAAATAATCCATAAACTTCATCCACATAGATTAGATGCATATCAGGATGTAAGGTTCCATCTCCTGCATAAGGATTAGCTAGCAGTTTCTCTATCATACCCGAAGGAATATCATAATACATATTTTCAATAGGTTCAGTAGTTTTAGGGGCAACTCTTTTCTCTTCCGGTCAGGGTGAAGATACCCCGAACAAACCCCTCAAAGGATTATTTTCCATAGCAATAAGTGACAGTCAATTTCAGCACACTATATAATTTTTTCCTTACCAAAGGCACTTCACTCCCCAGCAATGGTGCCAGAAAAGTGTCTTGATGACCCATGAGTATAGGGGATTTATCATAGTCCTTTCGATCAGTAAGAGTGTCAAACCCAACGAGGAGCAGAAGGAAATGACAAGCGGTTTTCAGCAAGGTATTCTCTGCAAGCACTGAAATTATCGGTAACAGATAGTTTTGTGATAAGATAATTCGTAATGGGTACCAAGTAAAAAGTGTAACAAAGGTGCAACAAGGTGGCCCAATCCTTTTTGTAGCAAAGGAGAAGCCTGGATGAACTCTTATATAAAGCAAAGCGCTCCCGAGGACACATGGAAATTACTGTCAAGTTAGTTTTCGTCATGCTCATATGATTCACGTTCATTACTATGATAATTTGATATGTGGGTGGACCGGTGCTTGGGTGTTGTCCTTACTTGGACAAGCCTCCCACTTATGATTAACCCCTCTCGCAAGAATGTGCAACTACGAAAGAAGAATTAAGATAAATCTAACCATAGCATGAAACATGTGGATCCAAATCAGCCCCTTACAAAGCAACGCATAAACTAGGGTTTAAGCTTCTATCACTCTAGCAACCCATCATCTACTTATTACTTCCCAATGACTTCCCCTAGGCCCAAATCATGGTGAAGTGTCATGTAGTCAACGTTCACATAACACCACTAGAGGAAAGACAACATACATCTCATTAAAATATTGAACGAATACCAAATTCACATGATTACTTATAACAAGACTTCTCCCATGTCCTCAGGAATAAACGTACCTACTCACAAAGCATATTCATGTTCATAATCATAGGGGTATTGAATATCATTAAGGATATGAACATATGATATTCCACCAAATAAACCAACTAGCATCAACTACAAGGAGTAACCAACACTACTAGCAACCCGCAGGTACCAGTCTGAGGTTTTGAGACAAAGATCAGATATAATAGATGAACTAGGGTTTGAGAGGAGATGGTGGCGGTGAAGATGTTGATGGAGATTTCCCCCCTCCCGATGAGAGGATCATTGGTGATGACGATGGCTTCGATTTCCCCCTCCCGGAGGGAAGTTTCCCCGGTAAAACAGCTCCGTGGAGCCCTAGATTGCTTCTGCCCAGGTTCTGCCTCGAGACGGCGGCGCTTCATCCCGAAACCTTTCTTATGATTTTTTTTCAGGTCAAAACCCCCCATATAGCAAGAGATGGGCACTGGAGACCTGCCAGGGGGCCCACAAGCCCTAGGAGCACGCCTAGGGGGTAGGGCGCGCCCCTAGGCTTATGGCCACCTGGTGGGTCCCCTCTAGTATTTTCTTCACCCAATATTTTTTATATATTCCAAAATAATTCTTCGTAAATTTTAGGACTTTTGGAGTTGTGCAGAATAGGTCTCTCAGATTTGCTCCTTTCCGGTCCAGAATTCCAACTGTCGGCATACTCCCTCTTTGTGTAAACCTTGTAAAATAAGAGAGAACGGCGTAAGTGTACCATAATGTGTATTGATAGCCCATAATGCAATAAATATAAATATAAAAGCATGATGCAAAATGGACGTATCAGCGCTCACCGTCGACGGTGTCCACTTCGTCATCAAGCCGTGGCACGAGGGCGACCACACCATGCTCCACGACTACATGTTGCACGTCCGGGTTGTCATTGAGAAGATGCTGATACATCCATTTTGCATCATGATTTTATATCGATATTTATTGCATTATGGATTGTTATTTAACTTTATGTCACAATACTTATGGCTATTCTCTCTTATTTTACAAGGTTTACATAAGGAGGGAGAATGACGGCAGCTGGAATTCTAGGCTGGAAAAGGAGCAAATATTAGAGACCTATTCTGTGCAACTCCAAAAGTCCTGAAACTCCACGGAACATCTTAAAATAAATAAAGAAAAATCCTCGCCAAATATGAAGGCCAGGGGGGCCACACCCTGCTCACGAGGGTGGGGGGCGCCCCCCCCTAGGGCGCGCCCCCTACCTCGTGGGCCCCCTGGTGGCTCTCCGACGTCCATCTTCTCCTATATGAAGTCTTTCGATGAGAAAAAAATAGAGAGGAACTTTTCGGGACGAGACTCCGCCGCCACGAGGCAGAACCTTGGCGGAACCAATCTAGAGCTCCGGCAGAGCTGTTCTGCCGGGGATACTTCCCTCCGTGAGGGGGAAATCATCACCATCATCATCACCAACGCTCCTCTCATCGGAAGAGGGCAATCTCCATCAACATCTTCACCAGCACCATCTCATCTCCAAACCCTAGTTCATCTCTTGTATCCAATTCTTGTATCAAAGTCTGGGATTGGTGCTAGTAGGTTGCTAATAGTGTTGATTACTCCTTGTAGTTGATGCTAATTGGTTTATTTGGTGGAAGATCATATGTTCAGATCCTATATGCATATTATTACCCCTCTAATTATGAACATGAATATGCTTTGTGAGTAATTACATTTGTTCCTGAGGACAAGGGAGAAGTCTTGCTATTAGTAGTCATGTGAATTTGGTATTCGTTTGATATTTTGATAAGATGTATGTTCTCTAGCCTCTAGTGGTGTTATGTGAACGTCGACTACATAACACTTCACCATTATTTGGGCCTAGAGGAAGGCATTGGGAAGTAATAAGTAGATGATGGGTTGCTAGAGTGACAGAAGCTTAAACCCTAGTTTATGTGTTGCTTCGTAAGGGGCTGATTTGGATCTATATGTTTCATGCTATGGTTAGGTTTACCTTAATACTTTTGTTGTAGTTGCGGATGCTTGCAGTAGAGGTTAATCATAAGTGGGATGCTTGTTCAAGTAAGAACAACACCCAAGCACCGGTCCACCCACATATCAAATTATGAAAGTATCGAACACGAATCATATGAACGTGATGAAAACTATCTTGACAATATTCCCATGTGTCCTCGGGAGCGCTTTTCCTATTATAAGAGTTTATTTCGGCTTGTACTTTGCTACAAAAAGGATTGGGCCACCTTGCTGCACTTTGTTTACTTTTGTTACTTGTTGCTCGTTACAATTTATCTTATCACAAAACTATCTGTTACCACTTATCTCAGTACTTGCAGAGAATACCTTGCTGAAAACCACTTATCATTTCTTTCTACTCCTCGTTGGGTTCGACACTCTTACTTATCGAAAGGACTACGGTAGATCCCCTATACTTGTGGGTCATCTAGACTCTTTTCTGGCGCCATTTCCGGGGAGTGTAGCGCCTTTGGTAGGTGGAATTTGGTAAGGAAAAATTTATATAGTGTGCTGAAATTTACTGTCACTTGTTACTATGGAAAGTAATTCTCTGAGGGGCTTGTTCGGGGTATCTTCACCCCGTCCAGTAGAGCAAAGAGTTTCTCCTCAACCTACTGAACCTATTGAAAATGAAACTCCTTTTGAATTTCCTTCGGGTATGATGGAAAAACTGCTAGCTAACCCTTTTACAGGAGATGGAACAAAGCATCCTGATGAGCACTTAATATATGTGGATGAAGTTTGTGGATTATTTAAGCTTGCAGGTATACCCGATGATGTTGCTAAGAAGAAGGTCTTCCCTTTATCTTTGAAGGGAGACGCATTGATATGGAATAGGCTATGTGATGATATGAAATCATGGAACTATAAAAGATTGAAATTGGAATTTCATCAAAAGTATTACCCTATGCATCTTGTTCATCGTGATCGCAATTATATATACGATTTTTGGCCTCGCGAAGGAGAAAGCATCGCTCAAGCTTGGGGGAGGCTTAAATCAATGTTATATTCATGCCCCAATCATGAGCTCTCGAGAGAAATAATTATGCAAAGTTTTTATGCTCGGCTTTCTGAAAACAATCGCACCATGCTCGATACTTCTTGTGCTGGCTCTTTTATGATGAAGACTATTGAATTCAGATGGAATTTATTGGATAGAATTAAACGCAACTCTGAAGATTGGGACCTCGACGAAGGTAAGGAGTCAGGTATGACACCTAAGTTTGATTGTGTTAAATCTTTTATGGATACCGATATTTTCCGTAAGTTTAGCACTAAATATGGACTTGACTCTGAGATAGTAGCTTCTTTCTGTGAATCTTTTGCTACTTATGTTGATCCCCCTAAGGAGAAGTGGTTTAAATATCATCCTCCCATAGAATTAAAAGTAGCTGCACCTATTAAAGTTGAAGAAAAGATTGTCACTTATAATGATCCTATTGTTCCTACTTCTTAGGTTGAGAAACCACCTTTCCCTGTTAGAATAAAGGATCATGCTAAAGCTTCAACTGTTGTTCGTAAAAGCAATATTAGAACTTATACACCTCATGAGCAAGTTAAAGTAGAACCTAATATTGCTATTGTTAAAGATCTCTTGTCTGATAATATTGATGGGCATGTTATTCAGTTCGAAGGTGAAACTGCTAGAATTGCTAAACCTTGTGATAAAGATAAACATAGACCTGTGGTAGGCGTGCCTGTTATTTCTGTTAAAATAGGAGATCATTGTTATCATGGCTTATGTGATATGGGTGCTAGTGCTAGTGCAATACCTATTGACTTATACAAAGAAATTATGCATGACATTGCACCTGTTGAGTTAGAAGAAATTGATGTTACTATTAAACTTGCTAATAGAGATACTATTTCACCAATGGGAATTGTTAGAGATGTTGAAGTCTTGTGTGGGAAAACTAAATATCCTGCTGATTTTCTTGTTCTTGGTTCCCCACAAGATAGCTTTTGTCCCATTATATTTGGTAGACCCTTCTTAAATACTGTCAATGCTACCATAGATTGCACAAAGAATGTTGTTATTGTTGGCTTGGATGATATGGTTCATGATTTTAATTTCTCTAAATTTAGTAAACAACATCGCGAGGAAGAATTACCTGGTAAGGATGAAATTATTGGTCTTGCTTCTATTGTCGTACCTCCTAGTGATCCTTTAGAACACTATTGGCTAGACCATGAAAACGATATGTTCATGAATGAAAGAAGGGAAATAGATGAAGTATTCTTTAAACAGGAACCTACCCTGCAACACAATTTGCCTGCTGAAATTTTAGGGGATCCTCCTCCACCCAAGGGTGATCCCGTGTTTGAGCTTAAAACTTTGCTCGATAATCTTAAATATGCTTATCTTGATGAAAAGAAGATATATCCTGTTATTATTAGTGCTAACCTTACAGAGTATGAAGAAGAAAGATTATTGAAAACTCTGAAGAAGCACCGTGCTGCTATTGGATATACTCTTGATGATCTTAAGGGCATTAGTCCCACTCTATGTCAACATAAAATAAATTTGGAAGCAGATGCCAAACCAGTTCGTGATCCTCAACGACGTCTGAATCCTAAAATGAAAGAAGTGGTAAGAAAAGAAATACTCAAGCTTCTGGAGGCGGGTATAATCTATCCCGTTGCTGATAGTCAGTGGGTAAGTCCTGCCCATTGTGTCTCTAAGAAGGGAGGTATTACTGTTGTTCCTAATGATAAAGATGAATTGATTCCACAAAGAATTATCACAGGTTATAGGATGGTAATTGATTTCCGCAAATTAAATAAAGCTACCAAGAAAGATCATTACCCCTTACCTTGTATTGATCAAATGCTAGAAAGATTATGCAAACATACACACTATTGCTTTCTAGATGGTTATTCTGGTTTCTCTAAAATACCTGTGTCGGCTAGAGATCAATCAAAGGCTACTTTTACATGTCCTTTTGGTACTTTTGCTTATAAACATATGCCTTTTGGTCTATGTAATGCACCTGCTACCTTTCAAAGATGCATGATGGCTATATTCTCTGACTTTTGTGAAAAGATTTGTGAGGTTTTCATGGACGATTTTTTCGTCTATGGTTCCTCTTTTGATGATTGCTTGAGCAATCTTGATTGAGTTTTGCAGAGATGTGAAGAAACTAATCTTGTCTTGAATTGGGAAAAGTGCCACTTTATGGTTAATGAAGGTATTGTCTTGGGGCATAAAGTTTCTGAAAGAGGTATTGAAGTTGATAAAGCCAAGGTCGATGCTATTGAAAAGATGCCATGTCCCAAGGACATCAAAGGTATAAGAAGTTTCCTTGGTCACGCCGGATTTTACAGGAGGTTCATTAAGGACTTCTCAAAAAATTCTCGGCCTCTGACTAATTTATTGCAAAAAGATATACCATTTGTCTTTGATGATGATTGTGTAGAAGCATTTGAAACACTTAAGAAAGCATTAGTCTCTGCACCAGTTGTTCAGCCACCTGATTGGAATTTACCCTTTGAAATTATGTGTGATGCTAGTGATTATGCTGTAGGTGTTGTTCTAGGGCAAAGAGTTGATAAGAAATTAAATGTTATTCATTATGCTAGTAAGACTCTAGACAATGCTCAAAGAAATTATGCTACTACTGAAAAAGAGCTTTTAGCAGTTGTATTTGCTTGTGATAAGTTCAGACCTTATATTGTTGATTCTAAAGTAACTATTCACACTGATCATGCTGCTATTAAATACCTTATGGAAAAGAAAGATGCTAAACCTAGACTTATTAGATGGGTTCTCTTGCTACAAGAATTTGATTTGCATATTGTTGATAGAAAGGGAACTGAGAACCCCGTTGTAGACAACTTGTCTAGGTTAGAGAATGTTCTTGATGACCCACTACCTATTAATGATAGCTTTCATGATGAACAATTAAATGTTATAAGTACTTCTTGTAGTACCCCATGGTATGCTGATTATGCTAATTATATTGTTGCTAAGTTTATACCACCTAGCTTCACATACCAGCAAAAGAAAAAGGTTTTCTATGATTTAAGACATTACTTTTGGGATGACCCACATCTTTATAAAGAAGGAGTAGATGGTGTTATTAGACATTCTGTACCTGAGCATGAACAGGAACAGATCCTATGCAAGTGTCATTCCGAGGCTTATGGAGGACACCACGCTGGAGATAGAACTGCACATATGGTATTGCAATCTGGTTTTTATTGGCCTACTCTCTTCAAGGATGCCCGTAAGTGTGTCTTGTCTTGTGATGAATGTCAAAGAATTGGTAATATTAGTAGACGTCAAGAAATGCCTATGAATTATTCTCTTGTTATTGAACCGTTTGATGTTTGGGGCTTTGATTATATGGGACCTTTTCCTGCCTCTAATGGATACACACATATTTTAGTTGCTGTTGATTACGTTACTAAGTGGGTAGAAGCTATTCCAACTAGTAGTGCTGATCATAACACTTCTATTAAAATGCTTAAGGAAGTTATTTTCCCGAGGTTTGGAGTCCCTAGATATTTAATGACTGATGGTGGTTCACACTTTATTCATGGTGCTTTCCGTAAAATGCTTGCTAAATATGATGTTAATCATAGAATTGCATCTCCTTATCACCCTCGGTCTAGTGGTCAAGTAGAGTTGAGCAATAGAGAGCTCAAATTAATTTTGCAAAAGACTGTTAATAGGTCTAGAAAGAATTGGTCTAAGAAATTTGATGATGCATTATGGGCTTATAGAACTGCATACAAAAATCCTATGGGTATGTCTCCGTATAAAATGGTTTATGGAAAAGCATGTCACTTACCTCTCGAACTAGAACATAAGGCATATTGGGCTATTAAAGAGCTCAACTATGATTTCAAACTTGCCGGTGAAAAGAGGTTATTTGATATTAGCTCACTCGATGAATGGATAACCCAAGCTTATGAAAATGCCAAGTTGTTTAAAGAAAAAGTTAAAAGATGGCATGAAAAAAGGATACAAAAGCGTGAGTTTAATGTAGGTGATTATGTATTGCTATACAACTCTCGTTTAAGATTTTTTGCAGGAAAACTTCTCTCTAAATGGGAAGGCCCCTATGTTATCGAAGAGGTCTATCGTTCCGGTGCCATAAAGATCAACAACTTTGAAGGCACAAATCCTAAGGTGGTAAACGGTCAAAGAATTAAACATTATATCTCATGTAATCCCATAAATGTTGAAACCAGTATTATTGGAACCGTAACCCCGGAGGAATACATAAGGGACACTTTCCGGAACGTTTCAGACTCCGAAAAGGAATAGGTATGTGGTACGATAAGTAAACCGACTCCAAAACAATTTTAAGGCAATATTTCTCCGGTTTGGAATATTTAGAAAAATAGAAAAATAAGTAGCAGTCCGGGAAGGACACGAGGGCCCCACGAGGGTGGTGGGCGCGCCCCCTACCTCGTGAGCACCTCGTGTGCCTTCCGGACTCCGTTTTCTTGCACGTTACGTATTTTGGTCGGTAAAAATTCATTATATAACCTCCCGAAGGTTTTGACTCCCGTATCATGCAAATATCCTCTGTTTTCGTTTCGAGCTGCCCCGTTGCAGATTAAATCAACATGTCTTCCCAGGATTCGGAAGGAGAAAGCTATGTGGATGATTACTTAGCAAATCCAAAGGTCTATGGAGATGTGGAACATGATGGATGGACCACGGAGGAAGAAGAGGACTATGAACCCAAGGGGAAGGAGGAGACGAGCTCAGATGAAGATGAAGCACCATTACCTCAACCTGGGGACATGCACGTGGAGTTCAAAAAGTCAAGTCTCCCTGATAGGGTAAAGAAACCCAAGTTCGAGTTTATCCCTTTTCGTCTCTTGCAGGAAAATAAGCAGGACCTATGCAAAAAGATATTAACCCTGGAGTGGGAGATTGATGATCTGAGAGATCAAAATGCCGTCCTCAAGCGCAAATTAAGGGAGAAGCCTAAGCCATGAACTAAGCCAACATCACCGCCACCTTCTTCACCGACAAAGGAGACATAATCACATGGGTATGGGCACTCCCCTTGGCAACTGCCAAGCTTGGGGGAGGTGCCCTGGTATCGTATCACCATCACACCTCCTATCTTTATCGTTTTTCTTAGTTTGATCCTATTAGTAGTATCTTGATCTAGTAGAATAAAGTTTATGGCATGATCTAGTTTTGAGTTTGCTTTATGATCTCTCTTTGTAATCGAGTCCGTGAGCTATATATAATAAAGATTAGTGTTGAGTTAAGGGCTTGATTATTTTGCCATGATCTTGGGTGAATAAAAGAAAGAAGAAAAGAATAAAAAGAAACAAAAAGTTCATATTGATCTTATTGAGAGTAATGACTTCACATAGAAAGAGTATGATGATTAAAAGTTGTTGGGAGTTGGCAGACATAGCTTTGGTCATTGTTGCAATTAATAGGAAGTAATAAGGAAAGAGAGGTTTTCACATATAGATATATTATCATTGACATCTTTTATGATTGGGAGCACTCATTAAAATATGACATGCTAAAGGGTTGATGTTGGACAAGGAAGACAACGTAATGAGTTATGTCCTTCTTAAATCTGAGATAAAGTATGTTGTCATGGATCCTCTAACTTGTTGAGCTTGCCTTTCCCCCTCATGCTAGCCAAATTCTCAGCACCAAGTAGAAATACTACTTGTGCTTCCAAATACCCTTAAACCAGTTTTGCCATGAGAGTCCACCATATCTACCTATGGATTGAGTAAGATCCTTCAAGTAAGTTGTCATCGGTGCAAAGCAATAAAAAATGCTCTAAATATGTATGATTAATTGGTGTGGGAGAAATAAGCTTTATACGATCTTGTGATGTGGAAGTAATAAAAGCGACGGACTGCATAATAAAGGTTCATATCACAAGGGGCAATATAAAGTGACGTTCTTTTGCATTGAGATTTTGTGCATCCAACCATAAAAGCGCATGGCAACCTCTGCTTCCCTCTGCGAAGGGCCTATCTTTTATTATTATCTTCTACCTTATGCAAGAGTCATGGTGATCTTCACCTTTTCTTTTTTTCATTTTATCCTTTGGCAAGCTCAGCATGTTGGAAAGAACATGATATATATATATATATATATATATATATATCTAATTGGATGTAGGGGAGCATGAACCATTATTGTTGAAATTACCCTTGAGGTAAAAGGTTGTGGGGCAAAACTATAAGCCCCTATCTTTCTCTGTGTCCGATTAAAACTCCGTAACCACAAGTATTGCGTGAGTGTTAGCAATTATGGAGGACTAAATGATAGTTGAGTATGTGGACTTGCTTTTTAGCTCTGACATAGACTCTTTCCGATGTTATGATAAATTGCAATTGCTTCAATGACTGAGATTATAGTTTGTTAGAGCCCAATAAGGTTTATGATTTACACTTTTGCATTGTGAATAGATCATCACTTGAACATAAGTAATCATATGACAAAATCCATATATGTTGCTGTTATGAGAATAATCATGATGCCTTCATGTCCGTTTTTTATTTTTATCGACGCCTCTACCTCTAAACATGAGGACATATTTATTGTTATCGGCTTTTCGCTTGAGGACAAGCGAGGTCTAAGCTTGGGGGAGTTGAAACGTCCATTTTGCATCATGCTTTTATATCGATATTTATTGCATTATGGATTGTTATTTCACTTTATGTCACAATACTTATGGATATTCTCTCTTATTTTACAAGGTTTACATAAGGAGGGAGAATGCCGGCAGCTGGAATTCTGCGCTGGAAAAGGAGCAAATATTAGAGACCTATTCTGCGCAACTCCAAAAGTCATGAAACTCCACGGAACATCTTAAAATAAATATAAAAAATCCTTGCCAAAGATGAAGGCCAGGGGGCCCACACCCTGCTCACAAGGGTGGGGGACGCCCCCCCCTAGGGCGCGCCCCCTACCTCGTGGGCCCCCTGGTGGCTCTCCGATGTCCATCTTCTCCTATATGAAGTCTTTCCATGAGAAAAAAATAGAGAGGAACTTTTCGGGACGAGACTCTGCCGCCACGAGGCGGAACCTTGGCGGAACCAATCTAGAGCTCCGGCAGAGCTGTTCTGCCGGGGATACTTCCCTCCGGGAGGGGGAAATCATCACCAACGCTCCTCTCATCGGGAGAGGGCAATCTCCATCAACATCTTCACCAGAACCATCTCATCTCCAAACCCTAGTTCATCTCTTATATCCAATTCTTGTCTCAAAGTTCGGGATTGGTGCTAGTAGGTTGCTAGTAGTGTTGATTACTCCTTGTAGTTGATGCTAATTGGTTTATTTGGTGGAAGATCATATGTTCAGATCCTATATGCATATTATTACCCCTCTAATTATGAACATGAATATGCTTTGTGAGTACTTACGTTTGTTCCTGAGGACAAGGGAGAAGTCTTGCTATTAGTAGTCATGTGAATTTGGTATTCGTTTGATATTTTGATAAGATGTATGTTGTCTAGCCTCTAGTGGTGTTATGTGAACGTCGACTACATAACACTTCACCATTATTTGGGCCTAGATGAAGGCATTTGGAAGTAATAAGTAGATGATGGGTTGCTAGAGTGACAGAAGCTTAAACCCTAGTTTATGTGTTGCTTCATAAGGGGCTGATTTGGATCTATATGTTTCATGCTATGGTTAGGTTTACCTTAATACTTTTGTTGTAGTTGCGGATGCTTGCAGTAGAGGTTAATCATAAGTGGGATGCTTGTTCAAGTAAGAACAACACCCAAGCACCGGTCCACCCACATATCAAATTATGAAAGTATCGAACGCGAATCATATGAACGTGATGAAAACTAGCTTGACGATATTCCCATGTGTCCTCGGGAGCGCTTTTCCTATTATAAGAGTTTGTTTTGGTTTGTCCTTTGCTACAAAAAGGATTGGGCCACCTTGCTGCACTTCGTTTACTTTTGTTACTTGTTGCTCGTTACAATTTATCCTATCACAAAACTATCTGTTACCACTTATTTCAGTACTTGCAGAGAATACCTTGCTGAAAACCGCTTATCATTTCCTTCTGCTCCTCGTTGGGTTCGACACTCTTACTTATCGAAAGGACTACGATAGATCCCCTATACTTGTGTGTCATTAGATGCCCATGTAGTTCTGGTCACGGCGGGGGCCGAGAAGGTGCTTGGCAAGAACTGCATCGTCGACCGGCTGGACAGCCACACGCACAAGCGGGGCCACATGAAGACATTCGCGTGCTGGACATGGGTGTGGGGCGTCGCTCACATCCCGATCAGGCTCACGCTCTGGAGGGCACCCCGTGCTGCCAGTCGCGTCAACGCCATGCTTGGCTTCTCGCCGTCGAGCTGCGATGGGGCGCCATCATCGCGCGTCTGGCAACACGACATGCTGATCCATGTGGACCGAGTCGAGGACTGGTCACCGCCCTCGTCGCGTTCATCTCACTCCGCGCAGAGCGGTCTGCCTTCCTCCGACTCCGACAAGGGCTGGCCCATGCCCGCTATCTGGCCTGGCACGTGGGTCATGCACGTCGAGGACGGGCAGGGCCAGCCCTGGCGCCACCCCGTGGTTGTGGCCGTTCGGGCTATGGAGGGTTGCAGCTGGGGGCGCACCGCGACGACGACGACCGTGACGGCCGGCGGGATGGCCGCCGCTCTTGGAAAGACGCTCTGCTCCGCCATGTCCACTCTGGTGTGCAGCAGCCTCAGAAGGAACCCCCCGTGCCTTCCCTGGCGGCGATCGAGCTCCCACCACCGTCACCCCCCTACGGCGGCAACTGCTGATGGGTTCGACGGCTTCTTCGACATGGAGCGCGTGGCCCTGCCTCCACCGCCACCTCCAGATCGCCTGCTGATACGTCTCCAACGTATCTATAATTTTTTATTGTTGCATGCTATTATATTATCTGTTTTGGATGTTTTATATGCATTTATATGTTGTTTTATATTATTTTTGGGACTAACCTATTAACCTAGAGCCCAGTGCCAGTTTCTGTTTTTTCCTTGTTTTTGAGTTTTACAGAAAAGGAATACCAAACGGAGTCCAACGAGCTGAAACTTTACGACGATTTTTTATGGACCGGAAGAAGCCCACGAAGTATCGGAGATGGACCACAGGAGCCACGAGGCATCCACAAGGGTGCCCCCCTCCTTGCCGCTGCCTCGTGGACCCCCTGACTTGAAATCGACGCCAAAAATTCCTATAAATCCAGAAACCCCCAGAAAGAAACCTAGATCGGGAGTTCCGCCACCACAAGCCTCTGTAGCCACAAAAAACCAATCGGGAGCCCGTTCTGGCACCCTGCCGGAGGGGGAAACCATCACTGGTGGCCATCTTCATCATCTCGGTGGTCCCCATGACGAGGAGGGAGTAGTTCACCCTTCGAGGCTGAGGGTATGTACTAGTAGCTATGTATTTGATCTCTCTCTCTCTCTCTCGTGTTCTTAATATGGCATGATCTTAATGTACCGTGAGCTTTGTTACTATAGTTGGATCATATGGTGTTTCTTCCCCTCTACCTTCTTTTGAGGAATTGAGTTTTATCTTTGAGGTTTCACTATTATTGGATTGAATACTATTATGGATTTGAGAACACTTGATGTATGTCTTGCGTGGGATACCCGTGGTGACAATGGGGTGTTCTATTGATTCACTTGATGTATGTTTTGGCACTCAATTTACGAATTCTCAAGGTGACATTGGGGTAATCTATGCATAGGGGTTGATGCACGTTTTCATCCTTGTTTCTCCGGTAGGAATCTTGGGGCACTCTTTGAGGTTCTTTATGTTGGATTGAATATTATGAATCTGAAGTTGTTTGATGCATATCGTATAATTGACCCACAGATACTCGTGGTGACATTGGAGTATCTAGGTGACATTAGGGTTGGTTGATGTCTGTCATATGGTGTTATTTTACTATGAACTCTAGGGTTGTTTGTGGCACTTATAGGAATAGCTCAATGGATTTATCAGGAAGAATAACTTTGAGGTGGTTCCGTACCCTACAAGCAATTTAATCTTATGTTCTCCGTGATAGGAACTTTGGAGTGACTTTTGTCGCACATTAAGGGATTGCCATATGATCTAATTATGTTATCATTGTTGAGAGAATTTGCACTGGTGAAAGTATGAACCCTACGCCTTGCTTCCAAGCATTGCAATATCGTTTTCGCTCACTTTTACCACTTGTTACCTTGTTGTTTTTATATTTTCAGATTACAAAAACCTATATCTACCATCCATATTACACTTGTATCACCATCTCTTCGCCGAACTAGTGCAACTATACAATTTACCATTGTATTTGGTGTGTTGGGGACACAAGAGACTCTTTGTTATTTGGTTGCAGGATTGTTTGAGAGAGACCATCTTCATCCTACGCCTCCCACGGACTGATAAACCTTAGGACATCCACTTGAGGGGGATTTGCTACTGTCCTACAGAACTCTATGCTTGGAGGCCCAACACGAGGCTACAAGAAGAAGGTTGCGTAGTAGACATCACGTGCAGATCGCGCTAGAGTCTTCCATCGCCGATGCCCTGGCCGCCCCGCTGTCCTTCAAGGATGCTGAAGGCCATGCTAGTGGGGTCCATGTTGGCTTGCATGGCACCGTCGACGAGACGCTATCTAGCTGCATGCAGCCTGACCTGATCCTGGCCTACCACACTCCCGCGCCCGTGGTGGCCACGAGCCTGCAACTGGGTGCGATGACCCAGCAGGTGCAGCAGCTATAGATCGGAGGACTGCACCATCTCTTCTAGGACGTCCAGGCTCCCATCATCGCTGGTGCTCCATCGCGCAGGCCCTCTGCACCTCCCAAGGCCAGAGTGTCCTCAACCCCTAGTCGCCAGAGTGCACGGCAGGCCGCAGCGGCATCCAAGGTGCCGGTGGCGCAGTGCGCGTCCCTCCTCCTCGTGAAGAAACTTGGCAAACTTGGACAAAAGGAGAAGATGATTATTGTGGTTGATTATTATTTTTTGGTTTTAACTGCATTGGCTTGAATTTAATTATGTTCTGATGGTTTTTTAATCTGTATATCGTGCTAGGGTGCCTATAAAGATGATATTTGTTTTGTGAGGAAACTGGAGTTGTTCGGTGCATGTTTGTGATATCCTTACATATTTTGGTCTTGATGTTAGCAGGTGGTCCTTGTGTGAGCCCCTTGGGAGCTTATATTCCACGATGAAATTGTATAATTGCTGATACAATGTTCACATGGGTCGGTCCACGAATCTCCCACTCGCTCAGCTCGACTCGCTCGCTTAGTAACTATTTTGGCGCCCACTCTACTGCAATCTTATAAAAAGCCACTTATTTTTTTTATTTTTTTGTTAAATCAAAAGATTTTTCTAAACCATGATTTTCTTAAATAGATTTAAAAATGAAAATTTAAAATAAATTTCAAAGATTTTAAAAGGTTCACAGATAACTCTCAGCGATTTAATTCACAACATTTTTATATTGACCTACCGCTTCGACATGCTATCTCTCGTGGAGCCCAGTTATCTTCCACACTACACGGAGGAGACGTACCAAAGAAAAAAATGAACATGGAAGGAACCAGCTGCCCTCACAAAACGTCTATCCCACTGTCACTGGGGTTCCACACACTTTCCATACCCCACAATTCACCAGGAGAGCTCCTGACAAGGGAGCTTAGAGTTTTAGGTGATGTGTGGAATGCTATTGAAGGGGAGGCCATATTTTGGGGTTTCTGGCTACAAGGGTTAATCGCTATATTCCTGATTAATAGCTTGTCATAGCGATAAATCAACCCAACTAATAAATAGCAAAGATAAGGTATAACCTTAGCGGCCACTCAGTGATAAGCGATAAATCAGCCGATAAATTGGTGAATCGGATGATATTTTGAACATTGGTTCAGATATAGGAACTCGTGTTCCTTGACATAACTGCACACCGTCAAGAAGACTTGATAGACCGTGAAACTGAAAGTGAACCAAATAATGCAAATTTGGCCATGTCTAAAGATGTATAGGACAATATTATTGCAACTCTTCATCTACAGTTAGAATATGTTTACTCTCTCTAACACGCATAGGTAATATAAATTGTAAACTACAATCTAATATCTTCAACTACATTATGGTAGGAAGTCATCAACTTGAAGTATGCACTAAGGATATACAGATGGTACATCAAGAGTTTGAACGACTCATGTCTCTTAATTTAGATGTAATGCCAATCTCAAGTACATCAAAGAGAAAGAGGATTCAAGCGGTGAGTCGGCGTACTGTTTTCTGTAAACACTTCTTTAAATTGTATGATTGTCCTTGTATACCCTACCACTGTATATTGCGGCAAATGCATCTACATTTTGGGATTCTTCCATATGTTGTAACCTGGGTATATTTTTTGTGTAGGGAAAGTTAGGATTCTCAAATGATGACCATACTGCAAGTCTTGGGGCCCCAGAAACAACAAACAGATGCAATAAACAATGCTCGGTAGTGCAGCAGGAAGAACTAGTAACTATCGAGCATACCCTGGCAAAGTAGCAGTACGAACTATGAAGAAGGCCCTAGCAGAGCAACAAATAGAAATTGAAGCTATCAAGAAGGCCCTGACAGAGCAACAACAACAATATGAAGCTGTGAAGCATGTCCTTCCATATGCATACCATGATCTTCATTGTTTGAAGATTACCCTTGTAGAGCAGCAAAAAGTACTTGAAGGTATCAAGAAGGCCCTACCAGAATAACATGATGAAATTGAAGGTCTAAAAATGGTACTATTAGACCTCGCATTCGTCTTGAATCTATCAACACTGCCCTTGTAGACCAGCAGGAAAAAACATGCCAAGGAAGATAAAACTTTGGATTTTGAAAAGAGCCTTAATGATCTTGATTGAATGTTTAAGTTCGTCGCCAGGATTGCGTCGCCAGCATCCCATTGATGCAGCTGAACAAACACCCCATTCATACTACTGCGTTCTTTGCTGGTCATGAAACCGTTTCATGTGCCTACTTTTATTTTGTGACTCTTTGCCATGGTTGGTTATTCTAATGTCTTAGTATGTGTGCCAATTCTCAAGTTTGCAATTGAATCACAACAGTGAGAGTTGATCAAATTCAAATTTTGCACAAATTCATATTAAATTTTCAAAATTATGAATTTTGTACAAAATTTCCCGCTAACTGCAATATAAAAAAATCCATCATGTCTAAAAACTATGAAGTCTATGCATGCTGTCACCGGCGTATGGACCCACATGTAAGAAGCCACATCACTCAATGTTTTGACCCACTTCGCAACAGCCATGTCAAAGCCTTATGGGCTCATATGTCAGCACCATTGACCGGTCAAAACTAACGCCCAACTTATTAGTAACGGGCCCCGTTGGTGAAAAAACCATAGTCAGACCCACATGGAAGCAACCACGTCAGCAACTCTTGTGCCCATATGTTAGAATCTATGATCGGTCAAACTGACAACCCGATTACTGGTGACACATTATCATCACAAAAAACAATTTAGGTGAAAAATCGACATATCATAGGTGACTGTTTTAGCCATCACCGAAGATGACCATTCATGACAAGATGGGTTCATCAACTAAGACACGATCTTACGTGGTAAAAGAAGTCGTACTATCAAGATTTTTTTTGTGACGGTGCTTCGCTGGCGGTGGGGATGATGGGCGTAAGCCATCACCAGACCATTTCCAACGATAAAAATCAGTTTTACATGACACAAGTGGGTCGTCACAAAATAACCTACATTCTGTAGTGAGGCCCGTTGGAGTGATAATGAGGGCAAGTCGTAGATAATTTGCCTTATCATCGACAAGCCACCGATCAGTACCCGTAATGGAGCTTGGTTCGTGAGTATGGTTGATGTAGATACTCTTGACTTTTTTCGTCTTATTCCTTGATGGGTTGTTGGCTCGTTGGTCGAGGAGGATTTGGTGGCTCCTGTGGGTCCTACTGACCCTTGGGGTCCCACATGCCAGACTTGGGCTTCTAGAAGTTTTGGTGAAGATTCAGACATAATGTGTTTGAATTCAAATTCAAAACAAAAGTTTGAATTGAGCTAGAGTTCAATGTTACAAGTCCATGGAATAAATCTGGTGTCTAGAGGGTTGGGGGTGGAATAGAGCACCTCAATGGTTTTCCTCACAATTTTTGAAGTGGTTAGCTCCAAGTCTTAGCTTGACCAAAGTTTGAACCAAATCAGGTTTGACCATCAAACTTTTTGAAAAGGGGCTAGATAGGTTTTTGACCTAGAAGCGCTTGGAAAGTCCAAAAAAAACTAAGTTGAACTTCTATGGAGTTTGCCAAAACCAAAACTTATTTTTACTAATTAAATGCTAAAATGCTGATTTTTAAAATGACACGAAAAGAAAATCTTGGGACCACTTCAAAAAACAATTGCTGCAAGTGAGGCCATAGGGTGTTGTAAAGTCTTAGTTTGACTTCCAAGAAATTTTACTTCATAAGCTTTTGCACTTAAGCTAAACTCTTGTTTTAGGGTTTAAGTGCCACTAATTTTAAGGGCTAGTCTTGGGCCATGGATAATCTTGGAAAAATATTATATGGTCCAAGATTTCACTTAGGTGATTTTTATTTGAATTTTGGGTTTACAAGTTTGCCTTGATAATAATTTAGTTTTACATAATTAAGAAGCAAAAAGATCTATGTTGATATTCACACCAAGTTTTATCTTGCTTACAAAGGTGATATCCATCCACTTAGTTTGGGACATTCTTGTTGAAGTGTATATGTGGATTACCTAACTCTTTTCATCAGTTCAAATTGTTGGTTGCATCGACTTGTGCATGAAGTTTAACATGGTATAAGAGCTTAAGGTCTTGAGTTCAAGTTTCGATCCACTTAGTTTGGGACATTCCTGTTGAATTGTATGTGTGGATTGCCTAACCCTTTTCATCAGTTGAAACTTTTGGTTGTGTTGACTAGTGCATGGAGTTTAACATGATATCAGATCTTAAGGTCTTAGTTCAAATCCCGACTTTTGCAATTTATCTAAATTTTTTGTTGCCCCACATCCCGCGTCACACGTGTGAGAGGGGCTTCGATGGTCTAGTGTTCTATGAATTACCCTTGTGTGTTGTGGCTTCGTACAAACCTTGTTCCCAACGGTCGACGGACTTGGTGGCCCTATCTATCGACGATGTATTTATTGAAGCCAATGATGCTCTAGAAGGTGAAATTATTAATGGTGATATGGAGGGTGTAGCCATATCATTTCATTGGTAGATCTGCCAATTGTAATCCAAACTAATCGTATTGTGCTCAAGTGTCCTGACAATTATGGATACTTCATGAGAGAAATGAAGCACCTCGAGGAAACTCATGTGTTTATTCCCTGGGAAATTGCACATAATTAAAATAGATTGCCATGTCTAGTTAACCCTGATTGTAATCCTATTTATAATAGATAAAAGTCACTGTTTCCGAAAATAAACTGTATATTATACATCTAAAATTAAAGGACCCCGATAAGTGTCACACGTGTGGCATGAAGCAATTCCGTTCACACGTGTGGGCTGAAGGAGGTCGGGTCAAACGCCTTTCTAGCCACCCATTGTGGCACATCAGCCTTTTTTTCTTTTCACACATGCATGTAAACATGGACAAAAATAGATGATGTCAGCAGAAATCTTTTGGGATTTCAAACTTTAAAATGTTTTATCTCTTAAATAAAAAATCCGATTGAAAATTCATTTTCACCATTAAATCCGCCGCGACGAGGACTTCGAAACTAGATCCCATATCGATATGTTTCGACGATATTTTTTACGGTGAAAAGTTGCCATGTCTATTGCACATAAACTGCCATGGTATTTACACCGAAGTTGCCATGATATGCTTTAACTATTTATTCTTCGACGTTCAAAGTAAATTTTGACATGTTACAAGAAAAGGAAATCAAGAAACTAAACTTGCCATGGAGAATTACTAAAATTTGCCATGATCCATGAAATAATTTTGACATGGTTCATAATTAAAAATAAATTCGTCATCAATTACTTTAAAAACGCATAGTCAATTACTCAAATTTGCTATGAACCAGAAACTAAAATTGCTATGGCGAATTACTTAAATTTGCCATTATACATGCACTAAAATTTGTCATGGTTTATACAAAAAATAGTTTCCATGGTCAAAATACTAAAATTGACATGATCTATAAATTAAATTTGCCATGATGAATTACTAAAAATTGCCATGATCCATGAATTAAGTTTCTCGTGGTTAATTACTAAAAATTGCCATGGCCCATTAATAAAATTTGCCTTGAAAAGTAGTTGAAATACAATGATAGCTTTAAATTTAGAAGAAAAAAATAAATGAAACATATCATGATAACTTTAGTGTAAACACTATGGTAACTTCTGTGTAACATCATGGTAACTTTTGGTCGAAAAAAATCGTCGAAACATATCAATATGAGATTTACTTTTAAAGATCTCTTCAAGATAGATTTAATGATAAAAATGGGTTTTTAATCAGATTTTTTAGTTAAGAGATAAGACATTTTGAAGTCTGAAAAACCAAAACAAAACCACTGATGTCATTTGTTAGATGTGTCAAAACAGATGATAATGAAGGCATTACGACCGTGTAGTTTGGTGCCGCACGTGTGATACTTATTATTTGAAAAATTAAATTACTTGAAAACATGGTCTAGCAACTGTCGAAAAAAGAAGAAGAAAAAGGGCGAACGGCTTCGCCGGCCCTTCGCTCTCCCTCCAAAACTTGAAAACCTGCCTATCTTATCCAAAACCCTCACTCTCGTCTTCTCCACTAAACCCCGGCCACGATGGCCACCCCTTCCACCTCCGCCTCCACGGCCGCCTCCTCGGCATTCCCCCTCACTACTGCTGCCCGCTTCCCTCGCGCCTCCACCTCCGGCACGCGCATCCCCGCCCTCGCTGAGCGGCGCCGTACGCGGCGGCGGCGACTACCCGAAGGGAGCGGCGGCGACCGCTCGGCGGCCGCGGGGGCAGTGGAGAAGGGCCTGCGCCTGGCCTTCTTGGAGCAGCTCGCAGAGCGCGCCCGCGCTGCCGACGCCCTCGGCGTCGCGGACACCATCTACGACATGGTCGCCGCAGGCCTCTCGCCCGGGCCCCGTTCCTTTCACGGGCTCGTCGCCGCACACGCCCTCGCTGGCGACGCCGAAGGCGCTGTAAGTGTACACAGATGTTAAGTTTTGATTTGACGGAGCTGGTATATTGGCATTGGGGTTAACTGACCCCAATGAATGTTTGAAAACACTTCATTAGTTAGCACAAACTAATGTGTATTTGTAGAAGATGACACCAATGTAGCAGAGATAATATAATGATGACCCCATAGGAATTTTTTTCTAGCTTCGTCTATTGCACCGGTGTGAGACCACAGAAGTTCGCGTGAGGTGTTTGATGAAATGCACGCGCCCCTTTGGGGTGTCTGTGCTTGGTAGGTAATTAAGGCGGCTGGGTGCTTGGCCGGAGTTGTTTCACCAAGTTATGAGTCCATGAGCGTTTGCTTTGGTTGGTTTTCTGTGGTCATAAATGTGCAATTGTCGAGTGAACAGGAGGTTCTCGGAGGCAAAGCTCAAGGTTTGCTAGCTTTGTTCTTACCGCCTTCCTTGAACTTGAACCTGTCTTGACTTGTTGTTGGATGCTTGGTGCTGTTGCTTTATAATATAAAGCGGGGGGAAATCCTTTTTCGTGTTCTTACCGCCTTGAAGACTTTCAAGCGGTATGTAGTGCTCCGGTGATTTGTTGTTTGGTGCACCATACGTGGATTTAAAATTCTGTTGATCCTGCAAGCTAAATGGAAAAATGAAAAGCAGCGGTGCCACACAGGAATCTGATGGTAACATATGAATTATGACATCAAAACCCAAGAAGGCAAGTAGGGTAACAGTCAAACAAGTAGTAACCCAACCATATATTGTTTATAAAAGCATTATATCTCCAGCGAACAAAATACATGTCGGGCTTCTTCTTCAGGGACAATCCAGTCTGCAGTGGTCAGCCACGATGTATATAAAAGTAGATGAAAGGTGTCGAAGTATTTAGATGCTGTGGGGCTGACCAATGGTGTTTTGGAATTCTGGTGAGGAGTAAGATATATATGCAGGCACGGCATCTCATTTTCTGCGAAAAGAAAAAATTGTGTTGTGTGTGCGCGTGCCCGTGCCTTACTGACCTAAGATCTCTGTCAACAAATTGAACACCATGTAAATTGATTTGGTCAACATCAAACTTAAATGAGTTATCAGCGCAAGGTCAGTTCTCAAATATATTCAAGGGTAGAACCTCTTAAGATTTTTAAGGCCAGAGGTCGTTACCTCTGCCTCTGGCTTCTCTATGGAGGCTTCAGAGTAAATATATACATGCATAGATATGTTGATTCTGTGATCCTAAGTTTATTTCAGTGATAGCCAGGTTATTCTGGACTTGTGTCCTAATTATGTTTATGATGCTTAATTATTTTTGTGGGACGCTTGCATATTGCTTTGATGAATGTTTTTTGAATGTAAAAACTTACATGTTTTTTTTTTCAAATAATCACATGTATTGAATTTACAGAATGCAATGTTACATTTTGTATGCAGATGCAAGCTCTTAGGAGGGAGCTAAGTTCCGGCGTGCGTCCTTTACATGAAACTTTTGTGGCTCTAGTCCGTGTCTTTGCCAAGAAGGGTCTTTCTACCAGGGCAATGGAGATTCTTGCTGCTATGGAGAGATATAAGTATGATATTCGCAAGGCTTGGCTAGTTCTTGTAGGTATGAAAATTGGCTTGTCTTGCATGTTTGATTTGTTCGTTGAATGGTTATTGTAGTCTTCCTTCTGTGAACAGAGGAGCTAGTCAGGAACCATTATCTGGAGGACGCCAATACAGTATTTCTGAAAGGAGCAAAAGGTGGTTTACAAGGAACTGATGAACTTTACGATCTTTTGATTGAAGAAGATTGTAAAGCTGGAGACCACTCCAATGCTCTAACAGTTGCATACCAAATGGAGGCTGCTGGAAGAATGGCAACCACATTCCATTTTAATTGCCTTCTCAGTGTGCAGGTGTGACCTTGATTTACACCATAGTTTGCTATTTCCTTCTGCCATCTATTTGTTCAGTTGGCATAGTAGAGGAATATATATAGGGATTATTTTCTACCAATACTTCATCCAGGGAAAAAAATCCTATCGAGATTAATTTGTGAAAATAATATGACTTCTGCTCCCAGAACAGCAAGCAGCTTATGCAGCATAGTAATGTATATCATGATATAGGGGTTAATGCTAATGCTTGGACTATTTTCTAAATTTTCACTACAGGTGTGAGTTTTACTTTACCTACACCAATGGTGTTCTAGGTCTATCTATCTAACTGTCGTACACTGTGACATTTATGATCTCTAACACATCACATGGTGGTAGTAGCATATGTGCAGTTCATAAATTGTAAGTGAGCTGGGTTTGGTTAGTCTTAGGTGTTGTGAACTAATCCTGATGCATCAGCTGTTTAAACTGCCATTAGATTAGAAATTCTTCAGACGATATATCGTCTCCTTTAGGAACATGGTTCATTGCATGAGTGTTTATGTTTTAGATTCTATACGAATAAGTTCAACGTTTTAAAATAAAAATTCCTTTTGTTCAGGCTACATGTGGAATTCCTGAAATTGCATTTTCAACTTATGAGAACATGGAATATGGAGGTGAAGGTACGCCCATCACGTCCACCGAATCTGCTATGCCTTTTGCTTTCATTTTATTCGTTGTGCCTGTTTTCTTGCCAGACATTTGGGAAGTCTTAACCATATTTATTTTACCAAATATTGTTTGTTTAACATATAATTAATGGTTTTATGCTAACAATTTAAACTTAAGACGTGAAAATATTGTGTTCATGTGTATAGTCCATACAACTCGCCATCCTAGCTAAAAGGGAATGATAGACTACTCGTATCAACAAGTTGCACCTTCTTTCTGGAAGCCCATCTCCGATCCTCTGGGTTAAGTGTGGTTGGCTTGGTGCAATTTGGGGATGGTTGACCGACCGGGAAGTTCTTCTCAGGTGCGCACGAGTGAGGACAAAGTGTGACCGATGTTGGTTTGTGGGCCTGTCTAGATCCCACCAGGAGTAATGACTGCCGGTCTGGGCGAGAGGCTGGGGTGTTACATGAGTGGTATTGATAAGCATCATTCGGGTAAACGGTTCGTTTAGCATTTGGTGTGCATGTTTAACCATTGCTAGGACATTATGTCTATATTCTCCATTTATTTATGGCAGGTGGTGTTTTGCTATTTTGTTATTTGTCTACTTGAACTAGTTGTTATTTGTCTACTTGAACTAGTCTGTAGTTAGTAGTTACTGAAATCGGATTGTGGATTGTAAGGTCGATGTAGGCTTAGTGGTGGTGGAAATTCCCCAGGTGGTTCACCTGTGGCTGAGGCCGTTGGTGCTGTGCTAGCACCGTGGCTGACAAGTTGTAGAAAGGTAACCGGGTAGATGAGAGAAAGCACAGAGGATTGGAATACGTTTTAGGAAGAAGTTTCTTATTGCTTGCCTAAGAGCTTTTTTATATCCCAGTGGACTCCCTTTTACAGAACTAACATGACTTGGCTCCTAAGACAATGACTCAATGTACTAACTCGATTCCTCACTACTCCAACACTAACCAAAAGATAATCCTCCAACTGCATACATTGTTATGTACCTGCGCCATCCTTGAGCCTCGCTGCTCCGCCTCCTATGAATTATAATATTATTGACCTCAATACGAATCCGTAAGAAAGTTACAATATACAAGGTGACAACAAGGTTTGAGTGTTCAACCTTATAGTCAATGTAGCTTATGTGCAAACAAATGCACCATATGTTCTTTTTGGATTGTTGACCTTTAGTTCACTAGTTCTCCAACAGAATTCTCCCACTGTTACTACAATATTTAATGTATCTCAGCAGTAGTAATACTAGCTTTCTTGTACAAGGAAAACAGAAATATCTGGCTAACTTATATCACATGTGCAATCATGATGTTTTCATGTAATCTAGATACTGATTCTCTCCTAATTTTGAAACTGAATTAAATTTGATGCTGACTTCCCTTTCCCTCTCATTGTAGATTACATGAAACCTGATACCGAGTCTTATAATTGGGTTATACAGGCATTTACTAGAGCTACTTCCCATGATAGGTATGCCTAATATTTACTTCCAGATTTTCTGCCATATGTGTTGCTTTGTTCTATTTTTCATATTTATCATAGTTAGCTTGTTAACACAAGCATGTGTATTTGTATCAAACCTGAATGTTTGAAACAGTTAGATGTAAAAGAACAAATGGTAGTTGTAGCTCCATGGCATATGTAGGGAAAGCTCAAAATTTTGGAACGGCATCTCACCTTGCTCTGTGATAGCTACTGTTTCTTAAACATGGAAAAACTTTGAAAAGAAGCATGCTATGTTGACTGGAGAACTGAGGGAACCTCTAACTTCGCTGCCATCAATAGTAGTGTAAATATAGGAAACTGCATAGGATTGTGCTTCCATGCTTCATGTTCTGGCTGCCGTTGTAGCGTCGAAAGGCAGTTTGTATTCTCTTGTTTTCAATGAAAATATATGCAAGTCTCCTTCGTATATTTGACAAAAAAAATGTTTTTGCAGCCTTTGCATCTTCTGCTTTTGCGGATCTTTCACCTAGTTCTTCAATTAATTTTTCATGTTTCCTTTTTGAGAATGAAACCTGGAAATAATAACTCACTTTTTTGTGTGAGAACATGTTACACTATGATCCATGTTTGAGTTATATTCATGATTTTGACTGTTATTAAGAATTACTCTTCTTTTTTGTCTTCATTTATGGTGTTTTATTGTCTGCAGGGCACCGGATGTGGCAGAACTACTCGGGATGATGGTGGAAGACTACAAACGTGTTCAGCCTAATGCAAGAACTTATGCGTAAGAACTTCCCTTGTAGAGTAGTCACTATTTGAAGAGCTTATGATTCTCAAAGGGATCGATTATACTGTGTCTATGTGTGATTTCTGAAAATCAATAGAAATGTTCTTGTTTCTAGTTTGCCAACTCTCATTTTTCTTGTAATATGTGTTTTTCTAAAGCAACGATGGATGACCAGCTACTGTTCCCAGGTTGTTAGTGGAATGCTTTACAAAGTACTGTATGGTCAATGAAGCGATCAGGCATTTTCGCGCTTTACGGAGAATTCCTGGAGGAACAAAAGTTCTGTACAATGCAGGGAATTGCGGCGATCCACTTTCTCTCTATCTACGTTCACTGTGCCTTGATGGTGAGCTTTCACCCTTCTGTTGATTAGTTTTACACAACATTGTTTCACCCCCTATGTATTCTGTGCTCAAAATATCAACTAGCATTTGTCTTTTATACTTTTAGGAGCTTTTGCATTATTGTGAACATTTAGTACTTTCCTGAGCAGGTAACTTATTTTTATAACCAGGAAGAGCTGATGAGTTGCTTGAGGCCTTAGAAGCAATGGCTGACGATAACCAGACTATTGCACCTCGAGCAATGATTTTAAACCGAAAATACCGCACATTGGTGAGCTCCTGGATAGAACCATTACAAGAAGAAGCTGATGTTGGCTTCGACATTGATTATGTAGCCAGGTATGACCTTGAAAAGTTTTTGTTTTGAGGAAAACATTAAGTGGTCTTAGGTTCTTACAATTCAGGATGATTAACCAGTCATGATATGCCTAATTGTCAACTATTTTCTTCTTTTTTGGTGATGGGCTTGTACATAGTTTTTGTGAAGGGTTTGGGTTGTGAAGGGTTTGGTGCACATAGTGACATTGCGGCTTCGGGTCCTAACATGCAACATTAGTTTATTTATGTATGCCAAACTCGCGGGCTAGTATTTTGGTTCTTAATTTTTTTTCCAGCCTAGCCCCCTTATCAAGATTTATCAGTTGTGGTCCGTTAATTACAAGAGGATCTGTCAGATCAATGGCTGAATGCTCGCATTTTGCTGGTTGACTATCGTGTTCTGTTGATATATAGAAAATACAAAAACCTTAGTGATATATTTTCGTACCCTATTGGTATATAAAATACATATACTGTTCACTGTGGGATGACAAGCTTCCGTGAGGTTCAAGATCTGATACAGCCTCTGCAGAACTTCCAGTGTGATGAGAATAACATTGATATCTGAAGTTACACCTGAGGCAGCAAAACATACCATGCAAAAGATTCGACACTTGATGTTGTGTACTAGGACCTTGTATGGGCTCTTTGCCCTCCTCTTTTCTCTTTTTAATCTACATGCAGTTCTCCTGCATGGTTCGAAAAAAGAGTAACATATGCCCCTAGATTGAGAACACAAGATGATCGAATAGCGGTTCAAAACTTTAACAATAAGTATTGCAATTCTAGAGAGATCTCATACATGCAACTGCAAGTTTTGTTCCTCCATAGTATTGTTGTTTACAATATTTGTTCCACCCGTGTTGGTTTTGCAGGTATATTGAAGAAGGAGGTCTTACAGGTGAGCGCAAACGTTGGGTGCCTCGTAGAGGGAAAACTCCTCTAGATCCAGATGAATTTGGTTTTGCCTATTCAAATCCAATAGAGACATCTTTTAAACTGCGGTGTTTTGAGGAATTGAAGTTATATCACCGAAGACTCTTAATTACACTGCGGAATGAAGGCCCTGGTATTTTAGGTGATGTATCTGAAGATGATGTACGAAGAGTAGTCGAAAGATTAAAGAAATTAGTTGTAGGGCCAAAGAAGAATGTTGTTAAGCCCAAGGCAGCGAGCAAAATGGTAGTAGCTGAATTGAAAATCGAGCTGGAGGCGCAAGGGTTACCTACAGATGGAACTAGACAAGTACTTTACCAGCGAGTTCAAAAGGCCAGGCGAATTAATCGTTCACGTGGTATACCTCTTTGGGTTCCTCCTGTAGAAGATGATGAAGTGGTATGCAATGTGACAATACTTCCTATAATTGTTTTTCATCTGTTACTTTACCATGTGACAGGTAACAATGTTATCAGTAAATTGTGTTACTTTTTATATACAGTTCTTTAATGTCACACACAACACTCTTGATAGGTCGACGAAGAGTTAGATGAAATGATCTCACGAATCAAGCTAGAAGATGGAAACACAGAGTTCTGGAAACGGCGTTTTCTGGGAGAAACTCGAAACCATCTTTGTGAAGAAGATAGCAAAGAAGATCCAGATTTTGATGACGAGTTAGATGAGGACGACGACGATGATGATGACGATGATTCCGCCAAAGAAGCAGATGAAGATGAGATAGATGATGAGGTCATTGACCGAACGGAAAATCAAGCTGGTGATGACGAGACTAAGGACAAACCAGCGAAAGGACCCAATCAGCATCTTCAAATGATAGGAGTCCAGTTATTGAAGGATCTAGAGAAGGCATCTGGTTCAACAAAGAAATTAAAAAAAATACCTGAGGTATGGAACTAATCTGACGGTGTGTTCTAAGAGATGCTTAACTTGTTTTCACTATAAGTCCGTTAAAGCTTTTGATATCTTTGTCTATCTATATAGTGCATATGCTTTCATTCTAGGAAATTTAAGACTTTCCTGGACCTTACAACGCAATTAATTATTTTTTGTTGGCTAGTGAATTGAAACTTTCCAATCATCTAAATAGCATCAAATGACTACCATGGCAACAAATTGCATAGGTGTTAAATTTTGTATCTGTATTCTTGTTTAAATTGTCGAGAATTAAGATAAGGTTTGGAATATATTCTTGAGGAATCTGTAGGCTTTAGTTAGCAGATCGTAGCAAAACTATGTTTGTTGTTTCCTCTAATTTGAAAATTCATGTTAGTGACCTTTGTTAGATATAAATTGTGTCCAGTTGTTATGTCAGGTGGATATAGCGATAAGAGCTAATTTTGTAAGATTCTTACAGATTTTGAAGCATATTTCTTGCTGTATCTGCAGATTGATGATGACGAAGATTGGTTTCCTGAAGATCCAATTGAAGCTTTCAAGGTTATGCGCGAGACAAGAATGTTTGACGTGGCAGATATGTATACTACCGCGGATGCCTGGGGATGGACATGGGAGAGAGAGCTAAAGAAAAAGATGCCACGCAGATGGTCACAGGAATGGGAGGTTGAGTTAGCTATCAAGATAATGAATAAGGTATTCGTAGTTCTCTAGCCAAATTCTTAAGAGTTGTTTTCCTGGTATGATGTTGTCTCGTTGACTATTGCTTTCTTTGGTTAACCATTTTCTCTCACAAAGCTGTGGACCTCCACTGTTTTGCAGACTAAAGGACGCCAAACACATATGCTTTGTTTTACTAGAATATTTTCCAGTTCGATACATAGTTTTCTTTCAATTATACATTGCTTTTGTTGGTTTCTAGGTTAGCCTGATTAGTGATGTGGCGTTGTGTTGGTGCTTTGGGCTTGCACAAAAGTTAAAGAGGCCTGACATTCAAACTGTGCCATATTACTGTTTTGTTGAATTTCAGGTAATAGAGCTGGGTGGTAGTCCGACTATTGGAGATTGTGCCATTATACTGCGCGCAGCAATGAGAGCTCCAGTCCCCTCTGCTTTTATTACAATATTGCAAACAACACATAGCCTGGGCCATAAATTTGGAAGGTAAATGTTAAATTGTTATGGCTATTGCTGCATTAAACAGGTTACATCCATGATTTTCTTGCCCATTTCATGTTGGAATTTTAGCTCTGTATCTGTCTGACGAGCATTACAGTTTTTTTTCTCGCCGTCCAGAAATAAGTGTATAGGCCACTGCACTTTTGCACCGTGCATGTAGTTTAATACTGTTGGAGTATTTTCATTTCAAGGATATTACTATCTCATGGACTGCAAAACACACATAATCCAGTGAACTGCAGCTCTGAAATATTTTGTGTATATGTGGCAAGGTGTACTAATATACCTTCCGTTACTTTTTTTGTACTGGAATCAGCCCGCTGTACGACGAGGTAATCTTGCTGTGCCTTGATCTGGAGGAGATGGATGCGGCCATCGCCGTGGTCGCAGAAATGGAGACAAATGGAATTAAGGTCCTGGATGAGACCTTGGACAGGGTTCTTGCAGCCAAACAAATCGGGAACGGGAACTCTGCACTCCAACCACCAGCCGAGTAGCAGCCCTATTTTGACTTTGAACTCGGGAGCCCTCTGCAGCCGTGATCTGGTGATCTGATCTATTACACGGAAATCACTCAGCTCCATACCATTGATAGGCCTGAGCTTGCCTTATCAAAATTTGATGGCGACAAGGGAGTTGCTGCATGTGCAGATGGAGGAAAGATCAGCGTACGCTTCTGCGTTGCTTGATCCCCCGTCCGTGTCAAGCTCGGTCTACTCACCGTGTGTTGTACGATGTATCTAAAGAGGACAGACAGTTTCAATAGAGGAAACAAAATGTGCTTTCCTTTTCCAAACACATTCTTGTTAGTGTGTACTGCTCTACTTGGCATGTTTGGACCTCAGAAATTTCACAAGAAACAGCATAGTTCTCTTGCCCTAGGATGCAGAAATTCATAAGGTGCTACATAACCATCTATGACGAGCTTGAGGGAAGACTTCTTCAATACCATTCTCCATTGATCTGCACTAGTCAGTGATTATAGCATTTGGTCGTTTGCTTGACATACAACATAGCCAGTGTTTAAATAACCAAACAAAAGTCTCACTCTCTTCAATGGACAGAAGAGCACAACCTAATATGATAGATTCTCCATGATGATTTCTGCCAACAAAAAGTACTGTCTTCGATCCACATTATTTGTCTTAGATTTGTTTAGATATGGATGTATCTAACACTAGGTGAATCTAAGACAAATATTATGGATTGGAGAGACTAGCAAATTGTTGAAATATAATGTTCTCCTTTCTTCACCAGTTTGAACTATTGGAGCATGAATTCAATATGGTATCTGAGCTAAGATGTCTCAAGTTCAAGGCCCTGCTGACACAGTATTAAACATAAAAGATTTTGCGGTCTACATTGATCCCACATCCAAGAACTAATATAGTCTAGACGTGAAGGAGTGTTGAAATATATGGTTTGCCTCTCTTCATCAGTTTGGACTTTGGAGCAACTATCTATTTTTTAAGACAAATTTATTAACTCAAAATATAGCATCAAGCGAATATAACACATAATGACCAACACCCTACCTCTGCATAATTAGGATGCACATAACCAACACAACTATTCTGACCCAAGTAACTAAAGGAAAACCCCGGCTTAACTAGAAGGAAGTGGTGGATCAATCCAGAGGTTATCATGCCATCCATGTTCGAAAAACCCTCTTTAACCACCTCATCCAACCGCATAAACACTGCAACGGTATGTACTTTGTTCAGTGCAGTATAGACCATGTTCTGAAAAACCCTCTTTAACCACCTGATCCAACCGCATAAACACTGCAACGGTATGTACTTTGTTCAGTGCGTACAATAGAAAATAACCATCGTATGAGAAGAGTTTGTGCCATTGAAAACAATATAATTTCTACATAACCAAAGCGACCATAATAAGACAGACGCTCCCATGCTTATTAGCGTTCTAAACCTATTTGGTACTCCATCCATCCAGTGACCATAAATATTGACGACACTTGTGGACGAATATAAATTGGACGCTAGTTGGATGGCACAAACTTGCACCGGAAAGGAGAGGTGTTTGATTGTCTCACCGTGAGAACAAAAACTACACCTCTTACATCCTTCTCGGTTGCGGAGAGTGAGGTTGTGTTTGGTTAGCACAACTCTCCTCCGAAAATACCACATGAAAATCTTAACTTTTAGTGGTATACTGGTATGTTTGAATTTCATATTGGTTTATTATTATCCACCGACGATACATAGAGTCAACTGTGAAGGACCCAAATGTCCTGAAATTTTAGCGAAACACATCCCATCCTTGCGTTAGCCTAATCGAATCCAACTATGATAGAAGATGCTGCCATGACATAAGACGAGGACCAATCAAATCTCACCTGAATTAAACATCCAGTGGGAAGGTGCTGGGCACATGCGCTAGAGTATCATTCTCATCGCGAACAATACAATACAAGGTTAGATACTGTTCTCAGAGAGTAGCATTTCCTAGCGAATTTTCCTTCCAGAAATGTATCTTTGAGCCGTTCTTTATCTCAAAAGATCCAAAGTGAAAAAGATGTTTCCTTGCCGCCATCAGACCAACTGAAAGGATGTGGATGTTGAAGGAAATATGCCTTAGAGGCAATAATAAAGTTATTATTTATTTCCTTATTTCATGATAAATGTTTATTACTCATGCTAGAATTGTATTAACCGGAAACATAATACATGTGTGAATACATAGACAAACATAGTGTCACTAGTATGCCTCTACTTGACTAGCTCATTGATCAAAGATGGTTAAGTTTCCTAACCATTGACATGAGTTGTTATTTGATCAATGAGATCACATCATTAGGAGAATGATGTGACTGACTTGACCCATTCCGTTAGCTTAGCACTTGATCGTTTGTTTACTGCTATTGCTTTCTTCATGACTTATACATGTTCTTATGACTATGAGATTATGCAACTCCCGAATACTGGAGGAACACTTTGTGTGCTACCAAATGTCACAACGTAACTGGGTGATCATAAAGGTGCTCTACATGTGTTTCCTATGGTACTTGTTGAGTTGGCATAGATCAAGATTAGGATTTGTCACTCCGATTGTCGGAGAGGTATCTCTGGGCCCTCTCGGTAATGCACATCACTATAAGTAACATTCCGTTAGCAAGCATGATAACTAATGAGTTATTTACAGGATGATGTATTACGGAACGAGTAAAGAGACTTGCTGGTAACGAGATTGAACTAGGTATTGGATACCGACGATCGAATCTCGGGCAAGTAACATACCGATGACAAAGAGAACAACGTATAGTGTTGTGCGGTTTGACCGATAAAGATCTTCGTAGAATATGTAGGAACCAATATGAGCATCCAGGTTCCGCTATTGGTTATTGACAGGAGACGTGTCTCGGTCATGTCTACATAGTTCTCTAACCCGTAGGGTCCGCACGCTTAAAGGTCTGTGATGATCAGTTTTATGAGTTTGTATGTTTTGATGTACCGAAGGTAGTTCAGAGTCCCGGATTTGATCACGGACATGACGAGGAGTCTCGAAATGGCCGAGACACAAAGATTTATATATTGGAAGCCTATATTTGGATATCGGAAGTGTTCCGGGTGAAATCGGGATTTTACCGGAGTACCGGGGGTTACCGGAACCCCCCCGGGGGTTTAATGGGCCATGATGGGCCTTAGTGGAAGAGATGAGGGGCTTCCAGGGCAGGACGCGCGCCCCCTCTCCCTCTAGTCCGAATTGGACAAGGAGGGGGGGCCTTTCCTTCCTCTCTCCCTCCTCCTTCCCCCTTCTCCTATTCCAACTATGAAAGGAGGGAGTCCTACTCCCACCGGGAGTAGGACTCCTTCTGGCGCGCCTCCTCCTGGCCGGCTGCCTCTCCCCCTTGCTCCTTTATATACGGGGGCAGGGGGCACCTCTAGACACACAAGTTGATCATTGAGATCTCTCCAGCCGTGTGCGGTGCCCCCCTCCACCATAATCCACCTCGGTCATACTGTAGCGGTGTTTAGGCGAAGCCCTCCTGCGCTAGCTTCATCAACATCTTCACCACGCCGTCGTGCTGACGAAACTCTTCCCCGAGCTCTACTGGATCGTGAGTTCGCGGGACGTCACCGAGCTGAACGTGTGCTGAACGCGGAGGTGCCGTACTTTTGGTGCTGAGGATCGGTCGATCGTGAAGATGTACGACTACATCAACCGCGTTGTCATAACGCTTCCGCTTAACAGTCTACGAGGATACGTGGACGACACTCTCCCCTCTCGTTGCTGTGCATCACCATGATCCTGCGTGTGCGTAGGAATTTTTTTTGAAATTACTACATTCCCCAACAGTGGCATCCGAGCATGGTTTTATGCGTTGATGTTATATGCATGAGTAGAACACAAGTGAGTTGTGGGCGATACAAGTCATACTGCTTACCAGCATGTCATACTTTGGTTCGGCGGTATTGTTGGATGAAACGGCCCAGACCGACATTACGCGTACGCTTACGCGAGACTGGTTCTACCGACGTGCTTTGCACACAGGTGGCTGGCGGGTGTCCGTTTCTCCAACTTTAGTTGAACCGAGTGTGGCTACGCCCGGTCCTTGAGAAGGTTAAAACAACACCAACTTGACGAACTATCGTTGTGGTTTTGATGCATAGGTAAGAACAGTTCTTGCTCAGCCCGTAGCAGCCACGTAAAACTTGCAACAACAAAGTAGAGGACGTCTAACTTGTTTTTGCAGGGCATGTTGTGATGTGATACGGTCAAGACATGATGCTATATTTTTGTATGAGATGATCATGTTTTGTAACGGAGTTATCGGCAACTGGCAGGAGCCATATGGTTGTCGCTTTATTGTATGCAATGCAATTGCCCTGTAATTGCTTTACTTTATCACTAAGCAGTAGCGATAGTCGTAGAAGCAATAGTTGGCGAGACGACAACGATGCTACGATGGAGATCAAGGTGTCGCGCCGGTGACGATGGTGATCATGACGATGCTTCGGAGATGGAGATTACAAGCACAAGATGATGATGGCCATATCATATCACTTATATTGATTGCATGTGATGTTTATCCTTTATGCATCTTATTCTGCTTTGTTTGACGGTAGTATTATAAGATAATCTCTCACTAAATTTCAAGATAAAAGTGTTCTCCCTGAGTATGCACCATTGCCAAAGTTCGTCGTGCCGAGACACCACGTGATGATCGGGTGTGCTAAGCTCTACGTCCATCTACAACTGGTGCAAGCCAGTTTTGCACACACAGAATACTCGGGTTAAACTTGACAAGCCCAGCATATGCAGATATGGCCTCGGAACACTGAGACCGAGAGGTCGAGCGTGAATCATATAGTAGATATGATCAGCATAGTGATGTTCACCATTGAAAACTACTCCATTTCACGTGATGATCGGTCATGGTTTAGTTGATATGGATCATGTGATCACTTAGATGATAAGAGGGATGTCTATCTAAGTGGGAGTTCTTAGGTAATATGATTAATTGAAATTAAATTTATCATGAACTTAGTACCTGATAGTATTTTTGCTTATCTATGTTGTTATAGATAGATGGCCCGTGCTGTTGTTCCATTGAATTTTAATGTGTTCCTTGAGAAAGCAAAGTTGAAAGATGATGGTAGCAATTACACGGACTGGGTCCGTAACTTGAGGATTATCCTCATTGCTGCATAGAAGAATTACGTCCTGGAAGCACCGCTGGGTGCCAGGCCTGTTGCAGATGCTGCTGACAACGTTAAGAACGTTTGGCAGAGTAAAGCTGATGACTACTCGATAGTTCAGTGTGCCATGCTTTATGGCTTAGAACCGGGACTTCAACGACATTTTGAACGTCATGGAGCATATGAGATGTTCCAGGAGCTGAAGTTAATATTTCAAGAAAATGCCCGGATTGAGAGATATGAAGTCTCCAATAATTTCTATAGCTGCAAGATGGAGGAGAATAGTTCTGTCAATGAGCATATACTCAAAATGTGTGGGTATCATAATCACTTGACTCAACTAGGAGTTAATCTTCCTATTGATAGTGTCATTGACAGAGTTCTTCAATCACTGCCACCAAGCTACAAAAGCTTCATGATGAACTATAATATGCAAGGGATGAATAAGACTATTCCCGAGCTCTTCGCGATGCTAAAGGCTGCAGAGGTAGAAATCAAGAAGGAGCATCAACTGTTGATGGCCAATAAGACCACCAGTTTCAAGAAAAAGGGCAAAGGGAAGAAGAAGGGGAACTTCAAGAAGAACGGCAAACAAGTTACTGTTCAGGAGAAGAAACCCAAGTCTGGACCTAAGCCTGAGACTGAGTGCTTCTACTACAAACAGACTGGTCACTGGAAGCGAAACTTCCCCAAGTATTTGGTAGATAAGAAGGATGACAAGGTGAACAAAGGTATATGTGATATACATGTTATTGATGTGTACCTCACCAGAGCTCGCGGTAGCACCTGAGTATTTGATACTGGTTCTATTGCTAATATTTGCAACTCGAAATAGGGACTACGAATTAAGCGAAGACTGGCTAAGGACGAGGTGACGATGCACGTAGGAAATGGTTCCAAAGTCGATGTGATCGCGGTCGGCACGCTACCTCTACATCTACCTTCGAGATTAGTTTTAGACCTAAATAATTGTTATTTGGTGCCAGTGTTAAGCATGAACATTATATCTGGATCTTGTTTGATGCGAGACAGTTATTCATTTAAATCAGAGAATAATGGTTGTTCTATTTATATGAGTAATATCTTTTATGGTCATGCATCCTTAAAGAGTGGTCTATTCTTGTTAAATCTCGATAGTAGTGATACACATATTCATAATGTTGAAACCAAAAGATGCAGAGTTGATAATGATAGTGCAACTTATTTGTGGCACTGCCGTTTGGGTCATATTGGTATAAAACGCATGAAGAAACTCCATACTGATGGACTTTTGGAATCACTTGATTATGAATCACTTGGTACTTGCGAACCATGCCTTATGGGCAAGATGACTAAAACACCATTCTCCAGAACTATGGAGCGAGCAACAGATTTGTTGGAAATCATACATACTGATGTATGTGGTCCGATGAATATTGAAGCTCGCGGCGGGTATCGTTATTTTCTCACCTTCACAGATGATTTGAGCAGATATGGGTATATCTACTTAATAAAACATAAGTCTGAAACATTTAAAAAGTTCAAAGGATTTCAGAGTGAAGTGGAAAATCATCGTAACAAGAAAATAAAGTTTCTGCGATCTGATCATGGAGGAGAATATTTGAGTTACGAGTTTGGTCTACATATGAAACAATGCGGAATAGTTTCGCAACTCACGCCACCCGGAACACCACAGCGTAATGGTGTCCAAATGTCGTAATCGTACTTTACTAGATATGGTGCGATCTATGATGTCTCTTACTCATTTACCGCTATCATTTTGGGGTTATGCTTTAGAGACGGTTGCATTCATGTTAAATAGGGCACCATCAAAATCCGTTGAGACGACGCCTTATGAACTATGGTTTGGCAAGAAACCAAAGTTGTCATTTCTTAAAGTTTGGGGCTGCGATGCTTATGTGAAAAAGCTTCAACCTGATAAGCTTGAACCCAAATCGGAGAAATGTGTCTTCATAGGATACCCAAAGGAAACTATTGGGTACACCTTCTATCATAGATCCGAAGGCAAGATATTCGTTGCTAACAATGGATCCTTTCTAGAAAAGGAGTTTCTCTTGAAAGAAGTGAGTGGGAGGAAAGTAGAACTTGATGAGGTAATTGTACCTGCTCCCTTATTGGAAAGCAGTTCATCACAGAAATATGTTTCTGTGACTCCTACACCAATTAGTGAGGAAGCTAATGATGATGATCATGTAACTTCAGATCAAGTTGCTACCGAACCTCGTAGATCAACTAGAGCAAGATCCGCACCAGAGTGGTACGGTAATCCAGTTCTGGAGGTCATGTTACTGACCATGACGAACCTACGAACTATGAGGAAGCGATGATGAGCCCAGATTCCGCAAAATGGCTTGAAGCCATGAAATCTGAGATGGGTCCATGTATGAGAACAAAGTGGGGCTTTGGTTGACTTGCCCGGTGATCGGCAAGCCATCGAGAATAAATGGATCTTCAAGAAGAAGACAGACGCTGACGATAATGTTACTGTCTACAAAGCTCGACTTGTTGCAAAAGGTTTTCGACAAGTTCAAGGAGTTGACTATGATGAGACCTTCTCACCCGTAGCGATGCTTAAGTCCGTCCGAATCATGTTAGCAATTTCCGCATTTTATGATTATGAAATTTGGCAAATGGATGTAAAGACTGCATTTCTGAATGGATTTCTAGAAGAAGAGTTGTATATGATGCAACCTGAAGGTTTTATTGATCCAAAGGGAGCTAACAAAGTGTGCAAGCTACAGTGATCCATTTATGGACTGGTGCAAGCCTCTCGGAGTTGGTATAAACGTTTTTATAGTGTGATCAAAGCATATGGTTTTATACAGACTTTTGGAGAAGCCTGTATTTACAAGAAAGTGAGTGGGAGCTCTGTAGCATTTCTAATATTATATGTCGATGACTTGCTGATTGGAAATGATATAGAATTTCTGGATAGCATAAAAGGATACTTGAATAAGAGTTTTTCAATGAAAGACCTCGGTGAAGCTGCTTATATATTGGGCATCAAGATCTATAGAGATAGATCAAGACGCTTAATTGGACTTTCACAAAGCACATACCTTGATAAAGTTTTGAAGAAGTTCAAAATGGATCAAGCTAAGAAAGGGTTCTTGCATGTGTTACAAGGTGTGAAGTTGAGTAAGACTCAATGTCCGACCACTGCAGAAGATAGAGAGAAAATGAAAAGTGTTCCCTATGCTTCAGCCATAGGCTCTATCATGTATGCAATGCTGTGTACCAGACCTGATGTGTGCCTTGCTATTAGCCTAGCAGGGAGGTACCAAAGTAATCCAGGAGTGGATCACTGGACATCGGTCAAGAACATCCTGAAGTACCTGAAAAGGACCAAGGATATGTTTCTCGTTTATGGAGGTTACAAAGAGCTCATCGTAAATGGTTACGTTGATGCAAGCTTTGACACTGATCCGGACGATTCTAAATCGCAAACCGGATATGTGTTTATATTAAACGGTGGAGCTGTCAGTTGGAGCAGTTCCAAACAAAGCGTTGTGGCAGGATCTACATGTGAAGCGGAGTACATTGCTGCTTCGGAAGCAGCGAATGAAGGAGTCTAGATGAAGGAGTTTATATCCGATCTAGGTGTCATACCTAGTGCATCGGGTCCAATGAAAATCTTTTGTGACAATACTGGTGCAATTGCCTTAGCAAAGGAATCTAGATTTCACAAGAGAGCCAAGCACATCAAGAGACGCTTAAACTCCATCCGGGATCAAGTCCAGGTGGGAGACATAGAGATTTGCCAGATACATACGGATCTGAATGTTGCAGACCCGTTGACTAAGCCTCTTCCACGAGCAAAACATGATCAACACCAAGGCTCCATAGGTGTTAAAATCATTACTATGTAATCTAGATTATTGACTCTAGTGCAAGTGGGAGATTGAAGGAAATATGCCCTAGAGGCAATAATAAAGTTATTATTTATTTCCTTATTTCATGATAAATGTTTATTATTCATGCTAGAATTGTATTAACCGGAAACATAATACATGTGTGAATACATAGACAAACATAGTGTCACTAGTATGCCTCTACTTGACTAGCTCATTGATCAAAGATGGTTAAGTTTCGTAACCATTGACATGAGTTGTTATTTGATCAATGAGATCACATCATTAGGAGAATGATGTGAATGACTTGACCCATTCCGTTAGCTTAGCACTTGATCATTTGTTTACTGCTATTGCTTTCTTCATGACTTATACATGTTCTTATGACTATGAGATTATGCAACTCCCGAATACCGGAGGAACACTTTGTGTGCTACCAAACGTCACAACCTAACTGGGTGATCATAAAGGTGCTCTACAGGTGTTTTTGATGGTACTTGTTGAGTTGGCATAGATCAAGATTAGGATTTGTCACTTCGATTGTCGGAGAGGTATCTCTAGGCCCTCTCGGTAATACACATCACTATAATCCTTGCAAGCATGATAACTAATGAGTTATTTACATGATGATGTATTACAGAACGAGTAAAGAGACTTGCCGGTAAAGAGATTGAACTAGGTATTGGATACCGGCGATTGAATCTCGGGCAAGTAACAACCGATGACAAAGAGAACAACGTATAGTGTTGTGCGGTTTGACCGATAAAGATCTTCGTAGAATATGTAGGAACCAATATGAGAATCCAGGTTCCGCTATTGGTTATTGACCGGAGACGTGTCTCGGTCATGTCTACATAGTTCTCGAACCCGTAGGGTCCGCATGCTTAAAGTTCTGTGACGATCAGTTTTATGAGTTTATATATTTTGATGTACCGAAGGTAGTTCGGAGTCCCGGATTTGATCACGGACATGACGAGGAGTCTCGAAATGGTCGATACATAAAGATTTATATATTGGAAGCCTATATTTGGATATCGGAAGTGTTCCGGGTGAAATCGGGATTTTACCGGAGTACCGGGGGTTATCGGAACCCCCCGGGGGTTTAATGGGCCATGATGGGCCTTAGTGGAAGAGAGGAGGGGCTGCCAGGGCAGGCCGCGCGCCCCCTCTCCCTCTAGTCCGAATTGGACAAGGAGGGGGTGCCCCCTTTCCTTCCTCTCTCCCTCCTCCTTCCCCCCTTCTCCTATTCCAACTAGGAAAGGAGGGAGTCCTACTCCCGGTGGGAGTAGGACTCCTCCTGGCACGCCTCCTCCTGGCTGGCCGCCTCTCCCCCCTTGCTCCTTTATATACGGGGGCAGGGGGCACCTCTAGACACACACGTTGATCATTGAGATCTCTCCAGCCGTGTGCGGTGCCCCCTCCACCATAATCCACCTCGGTCATACTGTAGCGGTGTTTAGGCGAAGCCCTGCTGCGGTAGCTTCATCAACATCGTCACCATGCCATCGTGCGGACGAAACTCTTCCCGGAGCTCTACTGGATCGTGAGTTCGTGGGACGTCACCGAGCTGAACGTGTGCTGAACGCGGAGGTGCCGTACGTTCGGTGCTGAGGATCGGTCGATCGTGAAGACGTACGACTACATCAACCGCGTTGTCATAACGCTTCCGCTTAACGGTCTACGAGGGTATGTGGACGACACTCTCCCCTCTCGTTGCTGTGCATCACCATGATCCTGCGTGTGCGTAGGATTTTTTTTGAAATTACTACGTTCCCCAACAAATGTCACCTGGAGGGGGGGGGGGTGAATAGGCAGTTTAAAAACAATTACGGTTTAGGCTTGACCAAATGTGAAATAGAACTAGCATTTAATTTGTCAAGTAAAAAACCTAATAGGATCAACTATGTTTACCAACAACTTATGTTGAGCATGATAAGCAACTATATGATAGCAAGATATATAACATGAAGCACTATGGCTATCACAAAGTAAGTGCATAAGTAACTGGCTCGGGTAAGACATAACCGAGGCACATGGAGACGATGATGTATCCCAAATCACACCCTTGTGAATGCTAATCTACTTTAGAGCAATGTGGAGGCACAATGCTCGACAAGCGCCACAATGGCTCACAATATTCTCCTCATGCCCTCACACAATGCAAGTGTTGTGTCTTCACTAAGGGACCCTTGAGGGCGATCACCGAACCTGTACAATTGGAGACTCTTGAGGGCGGTCACCGAACCCATACAAATTGTCTGAGGCGATCTTTACAACTTAATTGGAGGCTCCTGAAATGCCCCAAAGCTTTACACCACGATGATTTATCTTCGCAACAACACCAACCGTCTAGGGTACCCAAGCACCCACAAGTAATAAGCTTCTCAACTTTCACTTCCACGTATCATTGTGAAGAACTCAAACCGATGCACCAAATGCAATGGCAAGAGCACACAAAGTGCTCAAGTCCTTCTCTCCCAAATCCCACCATAACAGCTAATGCTATGGATGAATATGAGAGGAAGAACAAAGGAGGAGAACACAAAATAACTCCAAGATCTAGATACAAAGGGCCCCCCTCACTTAGAGGACAGATGGATCGGCAAGAATCATGGGAGGAATAGAGAGAAAGCAAGCTCCAAGAGGTCAACAATGATGGGGAAAACTTGCTCAAGATCCGTTACTAGCTTTGGGAAGAAGAACCCCTTTTATAGGACCCCATGAATCAAACCGTTATGATGCAGAAAACACGAGAGTGGTACAACCACTTGGCTGAGCAGTACAACCGATCCAGGCAGTAAAACTAGCAGTTGTGGACTGGCTACAAGTGTGGCCATGGCAAACAAAGCGGAACTGCTCGGTTGCCCAGTTGTACCTGTTATTATTAAATTAACTGGAACAACTGCTCGACCACCGCCCGAGCACCGCTGCCAAACCTGTGGGAATCACCCCTGGGGCGGTAGTTGGACCAATACTTGGTCCTGTAGTACCGCTCATTGACTGAGCAATATAGCCGCCAGAGTACACGGTACAACTGCCCGGCCGTTCATAGTTGTGTCGACTCCATAAGGAGCAGTACAACTGCTAGCACGTGTGGCACAACCGGTCCAGGTAGAACTGCAGAAACATGTAAGGCCAAAACCGCCATAACTCCTACAGATGAACTATGATTTCAACAAACTCAAGCTTGATGGAAAGCTAATGACAATAGATATATTCAGAACTAGCAAGAGTAATATTCCAATGATATAAAGGTGTGAAACCTCCATAAGTGAAGAACTAGCAAAAACCACCAACATCGAAAACATAATAGAAGATGCATATGAGATCCGTTTTCGATGAACTTGAGCTTGTGATGAAGAAAACCACAATCTTCAAAATGTTACATAGAGAAAAAGCCAAACAAGAACCAAGAAAGCTGATGCTGATGCAAAGGTTTGAGTTCTCCCCGAATGATACGATCAAGCTACTCACTCGAGAGCCCCCCTTGATAGTACGACTATTGATCCTATAACCCGATCTCTCAACTAACACCATGAGACCAGTAAGATAGAAAACCTATCAAGGTTATACTTTTTCCTTACACATAGTCCACTTGAGCTAGATGATGATGATATTGACCTCCTCAAGTTGGACCACCTTTCTTGATTGCGCTGGCTTGATGAAGACTAGTGAATTGCTCCCTCATACTCCACTATGGGTGAGCCTCTCATAGGCACATCTCCACATGCCCATTATCACCATAATGGACGACAAGCTTCAAGCATGTGATCTCTTCGTGATGCTCCACTTGAACTTGCACAACACAAACTTGACGATGATCACCACTTCATGTCATCCTCCATGGGTTATATGAGATCTTCCTTTTGATGCAATCGCATGTAACGATACCTAGCCCCACATATAAACCTCACGTAGATCATGGATTAGTACACAAAGCGTAATGAATAATGCTTACCATTCCATGGGATCACTTGATCCCACTCGGCACATCTTCTACGCTTTGTGTGCTGATCAACTTGAATCCACTCTTTGTACTTGACTTGCTCAACCTTGTATTTTATCTTCTCTCTTCATAATGATGTCTTAAAGGTAACCATGAATGTTCACACAATCTTCTTATTCAAGACATGCTTGCAATAGGCTCAACTCCCGCATGATCAATGTTTGGATAACTCCTTGAATAGCACCTTGGCCAACACATAATCTCTTTCTTATAACCTTTAAACCAACAAATGGTATTCAAGAAATGCCTATGGACAAACCCTTCAAATATAACCCAAGGCAACCATTTGTTCATAGGAATTGTCATCAATTACCAAAACCAAACATGGGGGCACCATGCTCTTTCACGAACCCAAAATTGTGAATATATAGATTTCCAATATACCAAAGACATAACCTTTTGGCCTAGCTACCTATTGTGTGACAGGGTTTGCCAAAGATCATCCTCCACAAGTAGCCAGAACAACCATTTAGTAAGTAAGGCATCATTTTTTACCCGGAGATCCTGAATGCCTAAATCTCCTTGGTCTTTTGGTCGACAAACAACGATCCATTTTGTTAGTTGATAGTTTGTCTTTACATGGTCTCCTTGCCAAAAGAATCTAGTAATCTAGCATTTGTTGGACCCCTTTTGGAAGTTGAAAAAATGAGAGCATGCAGAGAAACATATTTGTGAGTATATAATTGATCAAGAGCACTCGTCCTCCAATGGAGAGCAACTTGCCTTTCAAACTGCTCAAATGTTTCTCTAAGTGCTCTTCTATATGTTTCCACTCTTCACTAGTGAGGCGCTGATCGGGAATTGTCCTTGTGCACAACCAAATAATTCGGCATATTGTACAGCCGCCTCACTAGCTTCTCTGAAACATAACAATTCACTTTTATGAAAGTTAACTTTAAGACTTGTCATTTGCTAAAAAACTGAAAGCAGAAGTTTAAGACTCTTCTCCTTTTCCAAGTTGTGTTCCACAAAAACAAATCGTATTTTCACCGTAATGTAAGATAGAGAGCCCCCCATTGACAAGATGTGATACTACTCATGCAATTTGACCGTCCTATTTGTCGTGTTTAAGCAAAATATCCAACATGTCAGCGACAATGTTAAATAACATTGGAGACAGAGGGTCACCTTGACGTAGTCCTTTTTTATTTTGAAGGAATGGCCTATGTCATGCTTCCTCTCAACTAGGAAGGTGTTGGGCTCCCAAGTGGAAGGATTTGTAGCAAGCAACAATTTTCCCCAAGTGGATGAAGTTAAGGTTATTGAACAAATATGAGTTTACTTAGAAGCCATTGGTAAGTACCTGCATGAATGAAATATGCCCTAGAGGCAATAATAAATTGTTATTTATATTTCCTTATATCATGATAAATCTTTATTATTCATGATAGAATTATATTAACCAGAAACTTGATACATGTGTGAATACATAGACAAAACACAGTGTCCCTAGTATGCCTCTACTAGACTAGCTCGTTAATCAAAGATGGTTAAGTTTCCTAACCATAGACATGTGTTGCCATTTTATGAACGGGATCACATCATTAAGAGAATGGTGTGATGAACAAGATCCATCCTTTAGCTTAGCATAATGATCGTTAGTTTTATTGATATTGCTTTCTTCATGACTTATACATATTCCTTTGACTATGAGATTATGCAACTCCCGAATACCGGAGGAATACCTTGTGTGCTATCAAACATCACAACGTAACTGGGTGATTATAAATATGCTCTACAGGTATCTCCGAAGGTGTTTGTTGGGTTGGCATAGATCGAGATTAGGATTTGTCACTCTGAGTATCGGAGAGGTATCTCTGGGCCCTCTCGGCAATGCACATCCTGATAAGCCTTGCAAACAATGTGACTAATGATTTAGTTGCGGGATGATGTATTATGGAACGAGTAAAGAGACTTGCCGGTAACGAGATTGAACTAGGCATGAAGATACCGACGATTGAATCTCGGGCAAGTAACATACCGATGACAAAGGGAATGACATATGTTGTCATTACGATTTGACTAATAAAGATCTTCATAGAATATGTGGGAACCAATATGAGAATCCAGGTTCCGCTATTGTTTATTGACCGGAGAGGTGTCTCAGTCATGTCTACATAGTTCTCGAACCCGTAGGGTCCGCACGCTTAACGTTCGATGACGATTTGTATTGTGAGTTATGTGTTTTGGTGAACGAAGATTGTTCAGAGTCCCAGATGAGATCATGGACATGACAAGGAGTACATAAATGGTCGAGAGGTAAAGATTGATATATTGGACGACAGTATTCGGACACCGGAAGTGTTTTAGAATGTATCGGGTACATATCGGAGTACCTGGGGGGGTATCGGAACCCCCGGAGGAAGATATGGGCCATAGGAGGGAGGCAAACCAGCCCACAAGGGGTGCCCCCCCAAGGGAGGAGTCCGAATTGGACAAGGGGAGGGTGCCAAGGTTGTCAGAATCACGATTTTGAATCGGATTGGAGCTTCGATGGCAGGACCTCAAATCGTAGAATCTTCACTATGAGGATCATAGAAACGTAGATTCTAAGAACTAAAATCATAGAATCATAGAGGTTAGTTTGGATCGTAAAGTCATAGAATCATATAACAGAATCGCGATTCTAACAACCTTGGAGGGGGCGGCACCCCCTTTCCTTCTCCTCCTCTCTCTTTTATATATGGGGGTGGGGGCACCTCTAACACACATCAATTGTTCCAAGCCATGTGCGGCGCCCCCTCCACAGTTTTCTCCTCCGGTCATATTGTCGTAGTGCTTAGGTGAAGCCTTGCGCGGATCACTTCACCATCACCGTCACCACGCCGTCGTGCTGATGAAACTCTCCCTCGACACTTTGCTGGATCAAGAGTTCAAGGGACGCCATCGAGCTGAACGTGTGCAGAACTCGGAGGTGCCGTACGTTCGGTACTTGATCGGTTGAATCGAGAAGACATTCGACTACATCAACCGTGTTAAGTAAATGCTTCCGCTTTCGGTCTACGAGGGTACATGGACACACTCTCCCCTCTCCTTGCTATGCATCTCCTAGATAGATCTTGCGTGATCGTAGTTTTTTTTGAAATTGCATGCTACGTTCCCCAACAATGGCATCCGAGCCAGGTCTATGCGTAGATGATATGCACGAGTAGAACACAAAGAGTTGTGGGTGATCATAGTCATACTGCTTACCACCAACGTCTTATTTTGATTCAGCGGTATTGTTGGATGAAGCGGCCCGGACCAACCTTACATGACCACGTTCATGTGACCGGTTCCACCGACAGACATGCAACTTGTTTTGCATAAAGGTGGCTAGCGGGTGTCTATTTCTCCAACTTTAGTTGAATCGAATTTGACTGTGTCCGGTCCTTGTTGAAGGTTAAAATAGCAAACTTGACGAAACATCATTGTGGTTTTGATGCGTAGGTAAGAACGGTTCTTACTAGAAGCCCGTAGCATCCACGTAAAACTTGCAACAACAAAGTAGAGGACATCTAACTTGTTTTTTAGGGCATGTTGTGATGTCATATGGTCAAGACATGATGTGATATACGTTATTGTATGAGATGATCATGTTTTGTAAAAGTTATCGGCAGCTGACAGGAGCCTTATGGTTGTCGCTTTATTGTATGAAATGCAATCGCCATGTAATTGCTTTACTTTATCACTATGCGTTAGCGATAGCTGTAGAAGCAATAGTTGGCGAGACGACAACGATGTTGCGATAGAGATCGAGGTGTCAAGACGGTGACGATGGAGATCATGACGGTGCTTTGGAGATGGAGATCAAAGGCACAAGATGATGATGGCCATATCATGTCACATATTTTGATTGCATGTGATGTTTATCTTTTATGCATCTTATTTTGCTTAGTACGGCGGTAGCATTATAAGATGATCACTCACTAAAATTTCAAGGTATAAGTGTTCTCCCTGAGTATGCACTGTTGCAACAGTTCGTCATGCTGAGACACCACGTGATGATCGGGTGTGATAAGCTCTACGTTCACATACAACGGGTGCAAGACAGTTTTTCACGTGCAGAATACTCAGGTTAAACTTGACGAGCCTAGCATGTACAGACATGGCCTCGGAACACTGGAGACTGAAAGGTCGAACATGAATCATATAGTAGATATGATCAACATAGAGATGTTCACCATTGAAAACTACTCCATCTCACGTGATGATCAGACAAGGTTTAGTTGATATGGATCACGTGATCATTTAGATGACTCAAGGGATGTCTATCTAAGTGGGAGTTCTTAAGCAATATGATTAATTGAACTTAATGTATCATGAACTTAGTCCTGATAGTTTTTGCATATCTATGTTGTAGATCAATGGCCCGTGCTACAGCTCCCTTGAATTTTAATGCGTTCCTAGAGAAAGCTAAGTTGAAAGATGATGGTAGCAACTACACGGACTGGGTATGTAACTTGAGGTTTATCCTCATTGCTGCACAGAAGAATTATGTCCTTGATGCACCGCTACGTGAAAAGCCCCCTCCCACTAATGTATACGCTTTGAACATCTGGCAGACGCGATCTGATGACTACTATTAGCGTACTGGGAACGGGGGTACCCAGACTTGCCTGCCTGCGGCCCAGGCGTGGCTCCATCGATGACCTGGTATGACCCAGTTTCAGCATCGGCAACTGAAGTCCCTCGCGAGGGGCCAAGCCTCCCGAGGTGGACGACACCAAGGCCTCCACGAAGAGAGGCCTCCTCAGGCTAGCTCCCGAGGAGCAGAGATTTCTATGCAAGGATCACCTCGTGAGGCTCGGATGACGTGAGCCATGATGACCAAGGCCAGGCGGGCACAATGTACTAGTTTCCTCTTTTGTGCTAAGGAGGCGGGCGCAAACACGGAGTCCCGAGGAATCAGGCAAAGGTTTCCATTCCGGTGCAACAAGACCAAGACTGCCAGGATGATAGGATGGAGGTCATCGCCGAGCCCACCATGGCGTCACGACCAGAGACTTTTGCAGGCGAAGACTACTTTTGTCAGGATAACATATACTAGTTGTCTCCCTTTGAATTTGTCCGTTCTGGGATCCCTTCTCTCCTTCATTTGGGATGAGGACCAAGGCCACTATAAATAGGACTTAGCCACCACCATAGAAGGGACGGATTATTCAAACCACCCTCACACCCAGCAGCTCATCGAGCACAAGAACACTCCTCCTCCTGAGGTTGTTCTTTCGCTGTACTAGTTCATCCTCAGCCCCTCGAGGCCAATCCACCACAAAGCAGGAGTAGGGTTTTACACCGCAAGGTGCCCCGAACCTGGGTAAACTATTGTGTCTCTTTTCGATTCAGTTCGTCGAGCTAGGCCGTGAGATTAGCGAGTAGGCAGACTGGGGAGGACGAGTTCTTCGCACGCACCCCAGAGTTCGAATCTCTCAAGGGTCCACGGAACCCCAAATCCGACATTTGGCGCGCCGGGTAGGGGTGCGTCGGAGCCTCTCTTCCGCCGGTCGACCCACCACCACTCCACCACTTCCATGGCTGACGCCCGTCGAGCTCGTGCTGAGCGTTGGGCCGCCCTCGCCGCTCGCGTCGCCCAGATGGCACCAGCTGGCGGGCCTCCCCGTCGTTCCCCGTCGCCTGCCGCCAACGCCGCCACCGGCCCGGCAGGGCACGAGCAGCAAGCTTCGTTGCTACACCCCTCCGTGCGGCGTGATGGGTGCACCGCCACCCCGTCGTTGACTCCGGCTGGTTCGTCATCCCATGCTCGTCGCGGGCCGGCGGACATGCATGCCATGTTGCTCATGGCGCGCGAGCTCCTGCGCTATCGCCCCATCGGCGACCTCTACGAAGACTGGCTGGACCACATCGTCGAGCTTGTCAGCGCCGCCAGGGGCTCGCTTGCACCATCTCTCTCGTTGCCTCGCCTGCCACCAGCTGTGGGTGACGTAGCCCACAGAGCACCTCCTTCGCCTCCCCGTCAAGACGCCATCGTCAAGCCAAGGCGCAAGGTCCCGTGGTGTGACCCGCCGTGCAGGGCGCTGGCGCGTGAAGGAGAAAGCTGCCAGGTGGTTCAATGGCCGCAAGAAGATGCTTGTGCACTCCCAGCACTGCCACGTCAAGACCGTGCGCCGCCTGTGGCTGTGGCGCGCGAGCGCCAAGATCAGGCTCCGCCTCCACGACGGGCTCCCGTGACCACATCGGGTTGCCGGGCCTTCACTCCTAAGCTGCGCAGCGTCATCTGGCCGGGGAAGTTCAAGCCCGACTTTCCCCCGCGCTACGACAGCACCCCCGACCCTGCTGAGTTCCTACAGCTTTACGAGCTGAGCATCGAGGCAGCCAACGGCGATGAGAAGGTTATGGCGAACTGGTTTCCCATGGCCCTCAAGGATGGCGCGTGCTTGTGGCTCCTGAACCTGCCCGCGGGATCGATCTCCTCCTAGGACGAGATGCGCGAGCATTTCGTCGCCAACTTCCAGGGCACTCGTGACCGCCCACCGGCTGTGGGTGACCTGCGGTGCATCAAGCAGCAGCCATGGGAGACCCTGCAGAAGTACATCTAGCACTTCAATATCGTTCGTCTCAAGATCCCCAAGGTGTTGGACGAGGCCATCATCTCCGTGTTCACTGATGGCGTACGAGACATCAAGATGAAGGAGGAGCTCGCCATACACGAGGACTTGTGCACGGCTCTGGAGATGGTCAACATGGCGACCAAGTGTGCGAGAGCTGAGGAGGGACGCCTCTCCCTTTCGAGCTCCCTGAAGATGGCCCGGAGGATAAGAAAGTCAAGGCCAAGGATGTGAAGCACAAGGGGGCAGTCGTGCTCGCGGCCGAACCAGAGATGAAAGTGCGGTTGCGATCACCCGGAGTCATCCAAGGGCAGCCGCTTGTTCTGCGTCTTCCACAACGTGCACAACCACAATACCAACGATTGTCAGGAGCTCCGGTCCATCTACAACGAGCGCCTCGGTCATCGCCCTGAGTGCAAGGATCGAGGCTATGGCCGTGGAGGAGGCCGAAGTGGACGATGCTGGGAGGGCTGCAACCCCTGCCAAGAGTGGCACGATCAGCCTCGCAAGGACCGTTGGTAGGGCCAGCCTCGCGAGGGCCCCTAGAGGGACCAGCCTCATGAGGACTGTCCTCAGGGCAACCCTAGGCTCCCTCCGTTGCCACCACCACTGTGGGAGTCCTGGATTAGGGGGTCTTCGGACAGCCAGACTATCTCCATTGGCCGGACTGTTAGACTATGAAGATACAGGATTGAAGACTTCGTCTCGTGTCCGGATGGGACTCTACTTGGCGTGGAAGGCAAGCTAGGCAATACAGATATGTGTATCTCCTCCTTTGTAACCGACCTTGTGTAACCCTAACCTCTCCGGTGTCTATATAAACCGGAGGGTTTTAGTCCGTAGGACAACATACAATCATACCATAGGCTAGCTTCTAGGGTTTAGCCTCTCTGATCTCGTGGTAGATCTACTCTTGTACTACCCATATCATCAATATTAATCAAGCAGGACGTAGGGTTTTACCTCCATCAAGAGGGCCCGAACCTGGGTAAAACATTGTGTCCCCTGCCTCCTGTTACCATCCGCCTTAGACGCACAGTTCGGGACCCCCTACCCGAGATCCGCCGGTTTTGACACCGACATTGGTGCTTTCATTGAGAGTTCCTCTTGTGTTGTCGCCGTTAGGCTCGATGGCTCCTACTATCATCGATAGCGATGCAGTCCAGGGTGAGACTTTTCTCCCCGGACAGATCTTCGTATTCGGCGGCTTTGCACTACGGGCCAATTCGCTTGGCCATCTGGAGCAGATTGAAAGGTACGCCCCTGGCCACCAGGTCAGGTTTGGAAGCTTAAAATACACGACCGATATCCGTGGAGACTTGATCTTCGACGGATTCGAGCCTCTGCCTTGTGCGTCACGCGGTCACGATGAGTACAATTTAGCTCTACCGTCGGACAGTGTTCAGGAGATCGCACAGGCAGCCGCTCCGACCCTCAATTCGGAGCCAGTTGCGCCGTCCATGGACCCCGCCACGGAGGCCTTACCCTCAGCGGCGATCGAGCCAAACATCGACCTTACCTTGCACGAGAGCCGTGTTGTTAAACTACCGGATCCTTCTCCGGCCACGGACTCCGAACCGCCTGCGCCCTTCCTATCGAATCCGATTGGGCGCCGACCATGGAGTTTATCTCCGCGGATATTTTTCAGCACTCGCCCTTTGGCGACATACTGAACTCATTAAGGTCTCTCTCCTTGTCAGGAGGATCCTGGCCGAACTATGTCCGACAGGACTGGGATGCGGACGACGAAGAAATTCGCGGCCCACCCACCACCCACTTAGTAGCCATTGTCGATGACTTAACCGACATGCTCGACTTCGACTACGAAGACATTGATGGTATGGACGACGATGCGGGAGACGAAGAGGAACCACTGCCCATAGGGCACTGGACAGCCACCTCATCATACGATATATACATGGTGGATACACCCAAAGAAGGCAATGGCGACGAGATAGCAGAGGATGACCCCTCCAAGAAGCAACCCAAGCGCCGACGTCAGCGGCGCCGCTCTAAGTCCCGCCAAAGCAAAAGTGGTGATACCGGCACATGAGATAATAACACTCTGGATAGTGCCGAAGACAACAACAATCCCCTCCAGCAAGATTTAGAGCAGGAGGATGGAGGAGCCAGCCCTCCTGAGAGAGCGGCAGATGGAGAGGCGGAGGATGATAATTACATGCCCCCCTCCGAAGACGAGGCAAGCCTCGGCAACGACGAATACGCCGTGCCAGAGGATCCCGTCGAACAAGAGCGCTTCAAACACCGGCTTATTGCCACGGCAAATAGCCTTAAGAAAAAGCAGCAGCAGCTTCAAGCTGATCAAGATCTGCTAGCTGACAGATGGACTGAAGTCCTCGCAGCCGAGGAATATAAACTCGAGCGCCCCTCCAAGAGTTACCCAAAATGCAGGTTGCTACCCCGACTGGAGGAAGAAGCATATGACGCGGCTGATCGGCCACCTCGTGGCCGCGATAGAGAGGCATTCTAGCCAAAAACTCAGCCTGCATCCCGACGCTATTCAAATAAAAAGGCATGGGGAGATACGCCAGACCTGCGAGACATATTGGAGGATAAAGCAAAGCATGCAAGATCGATCTACGGATCACGAGGGCGCACCACCATGTGAGACGATAAACATCACGCCGGATACAGTAAAGGTAAATCCGGCCGGGCCGAACACAACGGGCAAGACCCATTCGAGCTGCGTCGTGATATAGCCCAATACAGAGGCGCCACACACCCCTTATGCTTCACAGACGAAGTAATGGATCATCAAATCCCAGAAGGTTTCAAACCTGTAAATATTGAATCATACGACGGCACAACAGATCCCGCGGTATGGATCGAGGATTTCCTCCTCCACATCCACATGGCCCGCGGTGATGACTTACACACCATCAAATACCTCCCACTAAAGCTCAAGGGACCAGCACGGCATTGGCTTAACAGCTTGCCAACAGAGTCCATCAGCTGTTGGGAAGATCTGGAAGCCGCATTCCTCGACAACTTTCAGGGCACTTATGTGCGGCCACCAGATGCCGATGACTTGAGCCACATAATTCAGCAGCCAGAAGAATCGGCCAGGCAATTCTGGACTCGGTTCCTAACAAAGAAAAATCAAATCGTCGACTGTCTGTATGCAGAGGCCCTAGCGGCTTTCAAACACAACATCCGCGATGAATGGCTAGCCCGGCACCTTGGTTAGGAAAAAACCGAAATCTATGGCAGCCCTCACGACACTCATGACCCGCTTTTGTGCGGGAGAAGACAGCTGGCTGGCTCGCAGTAATAACATATCAAAGGACCATGGTACTTCGGATACCAAGGACGACAATAGCAGGTCACGTCGCAACAAACATAAGCGCCGCATTAACAGCAATAATATCGAGGATACGACAGTCAATGCCGGATTCAAAGGCTCTAAACCCGGTCAGCGGAAAAAGCCATTCAAACAAAGTACGCCGGGTCCGTCCAGCTTGGACCGTATACTCGATCGCTCGTGTCAAATATACGGCACCCCAGAAAAGCCAGCCAATCACACCAACATGGATTGTTGGGTGTTCAAGCAGGCCGGCAAGTTAATTGCCGAAAATAAGGACAAGGGGCCACATAGCGATGACGAGGAGGAGCCCCGACAGCCACACACCGGAGGACAGAAGAGGTTTCCCCCACAAGTGCGGATGGTGAACATGATATACGCAACCCACATCCCCAAGAGGGAGCGAAAGCGTGCGCTCAGGGACGTATATGCGTTGGAGCCAGTCGCCCCAAAGTTCAACCCATGGTCCTCCTATCCGATCACTTTCGATAGCAGGGACCATCTCACTAGTATCCGTCATGGAGGATTCGCCGCACTGGTTCTGGACCCAATCATTGACGGATTTCACCTCACTCGAGTCCTTATGGATGGCGGCAGCAGCCTGAACCTGCTTTATCAGGACACAGTGCGCAAAATGGGTATAAGATCCCTCACAGATCAAACCCACAAAAACGACCTTTAAATGCATCATTCCAGGCGTAGAGGCCCATTGCACAGGCTCAATTACACTAGAAGTGGTCTTCGGATCCCCAGATAACTTCCGAAGTGAAGAGTTAATCTTTGATATAGTCCCGTTCCGCAGTGGTTATCATGCACTGCTCGGGCGAACCGCATTTGCGAGATTCAATGCGGTACCGCATTATGCATACCTCAAGCTCAAGATGCCAGGACCTCGCGGGGTTATTACAGTCAATGGAAACACAGAGCGCTCTCTCTGAACGGAGGATCACACCGCGGCCCTCGCAGCAGAAGCGCAAAGCAACCTCTCAAGGCAATCCACCAGTTCGGCATTTCAAGACCCGGACACCTTCAAGCGCGCTCAGAGCAATTGGCAACTAGACCGCCTGGCGCGATCTGAGCTCGCGTAGCAATGCGGTCCCCACCCCAGTCCCAGCCGAATGGCGAAACTCGTGCCACGCATACATAATTACGCATTAAAAATACCATGGGCACAGGTGGGGAGGGGGGCACAACTGCGGCATGCCCCAAGACGTGGCTTAAACCGCACTAGGGGCTTCCTGTTTGGTTATTTTTCTCTTTTTCAGGACCTTAATCTCTGGAAACCCTGTCCGGCAGCACTATTGCCGAACACATGATGCAGCAACCAAGGAGGCAGAAAGCTACGTCACACCACGGAATTCCCAGGTGGATTACAATAACGAGCGAAATATTTGATTTAATACTATTCCTCAGCTTGCCCTTGGAAGGGACATAGTCCTACTCTTTGCTTATCGCACCATCTGTATCATTCTGCTTTAAACGCACCTTTTTGAATAAACAATGCATAACATTGCGACTATTATTGCATTCTTGTTATACATATATGTGTTCATTAATGACGCCTTGCAACCGTACACTTTGGTACGGCCAATACACCAGGGGCTTACGTACCCCACAATATGGTGTGAAAAGTCCAAACACTTTCACAAGTGCGGCACCCCGAACTTATAGCATTATATGCATCAGCTCCGAATCATGTCTTTGGTCAAATGTTGGGTTTGCCCGGCTCCTATGTTTTGGTACCTTATGTTCCGCTCTATCGGCTAAGGTAGTGCTAGGAGAACTACTGCGATTGTGCCCCGGTTCTGCTGGGCTAAGCACCTCAGTAGAGAAAGCTAAAACTGACTGTCATGATAAGGCGAGAGACTGGTCGCTGTTCGGCGAGGTTTTCGAGTCCCTAAAGACTTATGCCGCTTGGAGCGAGGGGCCGGCCCTGTCCGGCTTAAAAGGCGTGTATCACGCCCCGAATTCGGCCTTCCAAATACCAGGGGCTTCGCCGAAATTTAAAATTATAGAATTCTATGGCTAAGTGAGAGTTATAAAGCATTATTAGTCCGGTTACCTTGTTCGTTGTGCTGAGCACCTCCCTCGAAGGACCCAAACATGGGAACAAGAGTACTCAGGTTTATCCCAAACACCCCAGCACTCGTGGCATGGGGGTAGAAGCCGAGGACTAGCCATCTCTCAGATTGGATAAACAGCCAACCAGAAGGTAATATTTTAAATTCACACAAGCGTTGCATAGCGCATATGAAACAAGTTTTCATCATACAGGATCACACGAGCAAGTTTACTCAAATATTACATCCTTTGAACATTCGTCCGCTACAAGATAGGAACCCTTCAGGACACCCTCATAATAAATTTCGGGGGTGCGATGCTCCTTGCCCTGCGGCGGCCCTTCCTTGATCAGCTTCACAGCGTCTAGCTTCGCCCACTGCACCTTCACACGTGCGAAAGCCCGGCGTGCACCTTCGATGCAGATGGACCGCTTGACGACCTCCAGCCGTGGGCAGACATCCACAAGCCGCCTCACCAGGCCGAAGTAGCTGTTCGGAAGGGCGTCGCCAGGCCATAGCCGGACTATAAGGCCCTTCATGGCCTGTTCGGCCGCCTTGTGCAGCTCGACCAGCTGCTTTAGCTGGTCGCTTAGGGGAATCGGGTGTTCGGTCTCAGTATACTGAGACCAGAATAGCTTCTCCGTTGAGCTTCCCTCCTCGGCTTGGTAAAACTATGCGGCATCCGACACGCTGCGGGGCAAATCTGCGAATGCTCCTGGAGAGCTCCGAATTCGGGTAAGTAATCGGTAATTTACTTTTACATGCTTACTCTGCATATAGAATGCCTTACCCGCCACTATCTTCTTCATTCCGTCGATCTCCTGGAGGGCCTTTTGGGCTTCGGCCTTGGCACTTTTTGCGCTCTCGAGGGCCGCGGCAAGCTCAGACTCTCGCGTCTTCGAGTCAAGCTCCAACGCCTCGTGCTTCGTCACGAGAGCCTGGAGCTCTTGCTGCACCTCGCCCACCCGAGCCTCTTGCTTTTCTCGCTCGGTGCGCTCCTTGGCCGTTTTATCTTTGGCCTCGGACAACGCTTGCTTTAGGGCCACCACTTCGGTCGTGGCCCCTGGCAAATTCACGATGATCCTGTCATTTTGCAATCGCATTCTTTTTATACATATCCACAGACTAGGTACTACTTATCTTTGTTCTCCTCGAGCTGCCTCTTGGCAAGACCGAGCTCGTCTTGGGACCCTTTAAGCTCCTGCTTTAGTACGTCGACCTCCGCAGTCAGTGCGGCGGATGCCAGCAGCGAAGCCTGCATACGCATATTGACATACTCATATTAGACTCCTACGATATTGTTTGATCCTCTGTTTGGCTTTTCTTTGTGAACACCGAACATAGCATCAGGGGCTGCTGTCTATGCGGTAATATTTTCCTATATTTCAAACACTTACCTCAAAGCCTGTTAGAAGGCTGGCACAGGCTTCAGTCAATCCACTCTTGGCGGACTGAACCTTCCGGATCACCGCACTCATGATAGTACGGTGCTCCTCGTCGATGGAAGCGCTGCGAAGCGCTTCCAGCAGATTGTCCGGCACCTCTGGATGGACAAAGGTCGCCGGTACAGGCGTCTCGCCCCTCTTAGAAGGAGGCCGCCTGCCCGAGCCCGGAACCACTGGAGGTTCCGGCGCGGTGTTCGGCTGAGGGCCGAACTCGGAGCTCTCAGGGGCCTTGTCCCCTCGGCTCCCGGAGTCCGGGAGGCCGCCTTGAGGCACCTCCGGGACTGTCTCCCCTCGACCCGGTGCCTCGTGAGACAGCACCTCGGCGTTGTCCGCGGGATGAGGGGAGGTGGCGGTCGGGACTTGTCGGGGATATACCCCGCGGCGTAAACCGGCCGGAAGTGTAACCCGGCTGGACTTGGCGGTTTACTTGAGATCCGGCTGACACTTGGCGGTTCACTGGCGACCCGCCCTGACCTGGCGGTTTACAAGCAACCCGCCTGGTCATTATGGCTCACTGGTGACCTGGCGGGAGGGTCAGATGGATGACGAGGACCAAGGCCCAGAAGGCCGGTTCACGTTTAATGATGGGCTGGTTTATGAGGAAAGCACAAGGAATATTTCCTTACAAAGGAAGCAAGACTAGGACTCCACTTGTAATAGAGTAATCCTAATCCTAATAGGACTAGTCATGTAAACCGCCCCTTCAACATATATAAGGAGGGGCAGGGTACCCCAAGAGGGACAAGATTGACAAGTTCCACAAGTTGGACAAGTTAGGTTTAGACAATAGCTCTTGAGATAAAGCACTCTTGTAACCGTGATCATCATCATCAATATTAATGAAGCAGGATGTAGGCTTTTACCTCCACCGTGAGGGGCCGAACCTGGGTAAAACATCGCGTCTCTCGTCCCGCTCAACCCCTCTTAAGCTACCACATAGATGCGTTGGCCTCGCGACTAAGTCCTGACACTAAGGACATGTGCCGTGACAATTCCACGACAGTTGGCGCCCACCGTGGGGCTCGCGCACGGTGGTGATGAGTTCTTGAAGAAATCTTTACAGGGATCAAAAAAGTTCGTGATGTGCTGGATGAAGAAGAACCGGCGCAGAAGAAGATACATCATCTCCGTGGCAAGCAGTCGGAGGGAAATACGAGATTAAGATTAATTTTTTTTAGGGTTTTGTGTCCGGTTCACCGCCGACGCAAGACGATCTGTCCAAACCGATGGGAGACTCACCGAGTCCTGCAAGCTGTAAGTCACAGTTTCCATTGAAGCGGGCAAAGGGTTGCCACTGTCCGATCCGCCGAATCCGTAAAATTGTTGCGGCTGGGTTACCTGTTCAATGTCCCGAGACTGTTTTGTGTTGCTAGTCCGCGGGGATACAAAGATAAATCAAGTGAAGATCAAAACTAGTACTGCTATAAGTACCAATTGATGGCTACTTCAAAGGCATCAGATCACCCAGTGATTAGACAAATCGCTGCTCCTGCTACCGCCAGGTCGGGGGCAGTCTATTTCCTCATAAGAATCAAATACTACTACTCTGCGTCCCAGGTATAGGCCAAAACAGCAGAGCAATGTTCACACGGGAACCAAGGAATAATACTACTACTCCCTTCATTCCAAAATATAGTGCGCCCGCGCTTCCCGAGGTCCAACTTTGACCATAAATTTAACCAAAGAGACCAACTGCGGTGGGAGAAAAAAATTATATAATTGAGAACTTCTTCTGAATATGAATTCACTGATATAATTTTTGCTCCCACCGCAATCGGTTTTGGTAGTTAAATTTAAGGTCAAAGTTGAAGCACAGAAAAAAAGGAAGTACTACATTGTGGAATGGAGGAAGTACCTATTTAGATGGAAAGGAATAAGACAAAAGGCATGCACCAAAAATCAGTCAAGTTCATCACGTGAATCTCCCAATGGCCTGTTTCATGTCCAGCTTAAAAAGAAAAGAAAAAAGGGAGATTACGACCCGGAAGCAGATTCTCCAAGGGCTCGGACTGCTCTGTTGATCTGTTCCGTTGACCCGCCTAGCTACGCCTTGAGTAGCGATGGGCTCCCCAACCAACGCCATACCACTGCGCCAGAGGCTACCGTCTCCGCTGCCGAAGCCCGACGTCGTGGTCTCATCCTCCTGGGTGTGAGTTGCTGGCGCTGACCATCCTCCGCTGATATCCGCCACCGGGTTGAACCGGTTCTGCCACCACAAGTCGCCGCCACCAAGTTACCTCGCTGGCGCGTCGAGCCGCCCCGACCACACCGCCTCGCCTTGTTTGCAAATTGCTCTGCAGATGTCTACGGACGTAATCAGGTGCACTTGTTTCCGTTAAATTGCTCTGCGTATTAAATGCGTATTATACAAACATATGTTGTCTGCTCGTGCTATTTTATGCTTGCAGCTATTCAGCTTAAGAGGTTTTGCTGGCTTTTTTTATTGCGTCACTTCCAACAATCTTTTGAGCCACCACGACGCGTGATTCAGACAGCAGACGCGCGATTCAAAAACCCGGGTGTTTAGAAAAAAAGGGGGGAAGGGGGAGTTCAACATGCACGAGCGACCCACCTCCAAACCAGTCTTCGTGATTGACTCATCGTCCGCACCGGCTTACAACGCCATGGCTGGTTCATCTGTTTGTGCCGCCTTAGATGTTGCGGTCCTCTTTACTGTCCGTCTCTCGCGGCCTGGTCTACATCAACACACTGGGCTGCATCTGTCTGCATGAGTGGTTTTTTGAGTATGAGCAAGTCACTGCTTGGGAAGCCCGGTTTTTTCTTCCAACAAATTGGAGGGAAATTATCATGTATTATCAGCCGCCGTCTGCACTGGATGGCTCAATGGGCAGCCGCACAACTCACCTGTAACACCCCGGATATGATTTACCCAATATGTACTCCAACTCTTGCCGTTTCCGGCCTTAAGTTATTTTATTTTCTCGGGTTCGGGTTTTTGTCTCCGTGTGTTGTTGTCGTTGTCATGCATCTCATATCATGTCATCATGTGCATTGCATTTGCATACGTGTTCGTCTCATGCATTCGAGCATTTTCCCCGTTGTCCGTTTTGCATTCCGGCGCTTCGTTCTCCTCCGGTGGTCATTTCTACCTTTCTTTCGTGTGTGGGGATTAAACATTTCCGGATTGGACCGAGACTTGCCAAGCGGCCTTGGTTTACTACCGGTAGACCGCCTGTCAAGTTTCGTACCATTTGGACTTCGTTTGATGCTCCAACGGTTAACTGAGGGACCGAAAAGGCCTCATGTGTGTTGCAGCCCAACACCCCTCCAATTTGGCCCAAAACCCACCAAAACCCTCTCCATCATCTAGAGCATTCGATCATGATCGCGTGGCCGAAAACCGCACCTCATTTGGACACTCCTAACTCCCTCTATGCCTATAAATGGGTCCTCCTCCGAAAATCCGGATCTCTCCCCCGTCCAAACCCTAAAATCGCCCGGCCGCCACCGGACACGTCCGGCCGCCGCCGGACGAAGTCGCCGCCGCCGCCCGCGCCAATCAGGAGGCGCCACGTGGCCGGCCGCCTCCTCCCACCGCCGCTGCCCGCCCGGCCCGCAGCCGGCCCCCGAGGGCCCGCCGCCATCCGCCGCCTCCCCGTGCCTGGCTCCCTCGCCCGCCGCCATCCGCTGCCTCCCCGCTGGCGTTCGCCCGCCGCCGTGCCAGGGCGCCGTCTCCGGCAAGCCGCCCCCACCGCCCGACGCGTCGCCGTCCGCCGCGCCACGCCGCGTCCGACCGCCGCCACCGCCAGCTCCGGCCTCCTCCTCCCCTTGTCGCCGGATCCTCCGAGCTTCAAGTCTGGCCGCCGTCTCTCGCAGCTCCAGCGAGTTCCCCGGCGAACCTCGTTTTCCGTGCACCCCGGATCTGGATCTAGATCCAAACTCGGTTGACTTTCCATCCCTAACCCTAATTCTTTGTCCATGTTCATCGCATCGTAACTCCTCATCTATAGCTCCGTTTTGGGCATATAGCATATCAACATGTTCGTCTCAGAGAGCACATCATTTCATCTCATTGAATCATTCTCATTTGAGCTCATCTTGATGCCCGAAATGCTGTTAGAAGAGTGCTATTTGAGATAATTGTCAGATCTGCTGCTCCAATTAGATATTTGTCATTTTTGCCATGATTATTGTGTGCATGATATGCCCCTGAGCTCTTCATGAGTTTTGTTATATGTTTTGCCATCTCTCCAGAGGTGCAACCCATGTATTTTTGTGATGTGTGTGGTGACTAGCACAAGCTTGCAAAGTGATGCATTTGTTAATGCTGATTTCAGGGACTTAGCATTTCCACTAAGTCCTTGACCTGTTTATCTAATATGGCCATATGTTCATGTTGTTTCCTAGTGATCCGTGCCTCTTTTGAGAATGATCAGTAAGGATGTTTTGTTAATATTGTAGTGCTCTAACCATCCATGTCCTTGTTTGCAATTGTGGAGCACCCTAACTTGAGTCAATCGAGCTCTACTTTTGTCATTTCGTGAATCTGGGCAGATTGTCTACTTGTTAGCGATTTTGTCGATGATGTTGTAGTTGATCCGTGCATGCTATGGTATTGTTCTTGCCATGTCTAGCTTGAATTTTGTGTTTTCTTGATGGGTGTATGCTTAGATTGTCATGACTTGCTCTGTAGTGAGTGCATCGAGCTCGTAAACATGCCTACTTGATATCTGTTTTCAGCATGCTCCAGTTTTCACTAAGTCTGAGAACTGATTATGTTTTTGCCATTTTCACATGCTTGCAATTGTATTTTTCTGATCCCATTTGGCTCAAGGTCACTAAGGGACTTTTGTTAAGCTCTTTGAGTAGCTCCATGCCATGCTTTAATTTGCCATGTTCAGGTTCTGTACCATATAGTTTTCATTCTTCGAAGAGTGGTATCTGATCTGAAATTCCAGACAAGTGTTAATTTCACTAAGTCTGAAATCTGTTTGTCAAATGCATTTTTGCCATGCTTGTTTGAACCTGTTAATGGATGAATTGGCCACAGCTCAGTGCTAGACTTTTTTTAAGCTTCTTGAATGGATTCCTGCCATGTATTTTGATGCCATGTTTGGGTGCTGTAGCATGTTCATCTTGTTGCATTTAGATGGCTACTTGCTGTAAATCGCAGAACGTGGTCATATTTGAATTGCTTGCCATTTCCAAACCGTAACTCTGATTCCGGCGTTCTTTATATTGTTTTCAAGCGATTTCATCTCATATTTCCAGTGGCACACTTGGATTTCCAAGTTGAGGCCAGGTTCATTCGTTCCTCGTCAAATCTTGCATATGCATCCCGCATCGCATCCCGCATAGCATACCATCTTTGCATCATATTGTTTGAGCTTTGCACGTGGTTGATTGTGTTCCGTTTGCTTGTTTGTCTTGTTTGGGTAGAGCCGGGAGACGAGTTCGCTAACGAGGAGCCCGTTGAGTTTTCTTTCGAGGATCCAGTCAACTCTGACAACTTTGCAGGCAAGATGATCATACCCTCGAAATCACTACTATCTTTGCTTTGCTAGATGCTCGCTCTTTTGCTATGCCTATGCTACGATGCCTACCACTTGCTTATCGTGCCTCCCAAATTGCCATGTCAAACCTCTAACCCACCATGTCCTAGCAAACCGTTGATTGGCTATGTTATCGCTTTGCTCAGCCCCTCTTATAGTGTTGCTAGTTGCAGGTGAAGATTGGAGACCGTTCCTTGTTGGAACATTATTTACTTGTTGGGATATCATTATATTGCCTTGTTATCTTAATGCATCTATATACTTGGTAAAGGGTGGAAGGCTCGGCCTCTCGCCTAGTGTTTTGTTCCACTCTTGCCGCCCTAGTTTCCGTCATATCGGTGTTATGTTCCCGGATTTTGCGTTCTTTACGCGGTTGGGTTATAATGGGAACCCCTTGATAGTTCGCCTTGAATAAAGCTTTTCCAGCAATGCCCAACCTTGGTTTTACCATTTGCCACCTAGCCTTTTTTTCCCTTGGGTTTTCGGAGCCCGAGGGTCATCTTATTTAGCCCCCCCCCGGGCCAGTGCTCCTCTGAGTGTTGGTCCGACTGAGCTGCCTGCGGGGCCACCTCGGGGAAACTTGAGGGTTGGTTTTACTCGTAGCTAGTCTCATCTGAGTGTGCCCTGAGAATGAGATATGTGCAGCTCCTATCAGGATTTGTCAGCACATTCGGGCGGTGTTGCTGGTTTTGTTTTAACTTGTCGAAGTGTCTTGAAGAACCGGGATACCGAGTCTGATCGGAATGTCTCGGAAGAAGGTCTATTCCTTCGTTGACCGTGAGAGCTTGTCATGGGCTAAGTTGGGACTCCCCTGCAGGGATATGAACTTTCGAAAGCCGTGCCCGCGATTATGGGCAGATGGGAATTTGTTAATGTCCGGTTGTAGATAACTTGAACCTTAATTTAATTAAAATGAATCAACAGTGTGAGTTACCGTGATGGTCTCTTCTCGGCGGAGTCCGGGAAGTGAACACGGTGTTGGAGTAATGTTTGCGCAGGTTGTCCTCTAGTTACTTGCTCGCGCTTTGCCTCCTCTTCTCGCTCTCTTTTGCGAACAGGATAGCCACCATATATGCTAGTCGCTTTCTGCAGCTCCACATATTTTCCTTGCCTTACCTATTAAGCTTAAATAGTCTTGATCACGAGGGTGCGAGATTGCTGAGTCCCTGTGGCTCACAGATTACTTCCAAACCAGATGCAGGGCCTGATGATTTCGCTCCAGATGGCGCGCTTGAGCTCAAGTGGGAGTTCGACGAGGACTCTCAACGATACTACGTGTCTTTCCCTGATGATCAGTAGTGGTGCCCAGTTGGGGTGATCGGGACCGTGTCGCATGGTGGGTTATCTTTTATTTTGGCGCCGTAGTCGGGCCATGAGTGTTTGAATGTTGTAATGCTATTCATGTACTTTGATTGACGTGGCGAGTGTAAGCCAACTATATTATCTCCCCTTTTATTATCTATATTACATGGGACGTTGTGAAGATTGCCTAACTTGCGACATTGCTTTCAATGCGGTTATGCCTCTAAGTCGTGCCTCGACACGTGGGAGATATAACCGCATCGAGGGCGTTACAAGTTGGTAATCAGAGCCTTCCCCGACCTTAGGAGCCCCAAATCTTGATCGTTTTTAGCAGCCGAGTTGAGTCTCGAAAAAATGTTTTGAGTCATTTAGGAATTATATATCAGAGAGTTTAGGAATTCTTTTTACTTCCCAGTCTCCTCATCGCTCTGGTAAGGCATCCTGACGTAGAGTTTTTACTCTTCTCTTCCTAAATTTCACTAAAAAAATTTAGGATCACACGGGTATATTGGAATCGTTCCGATGGTTTTGTGACGAGAACATTGTCTTGGTGCCTCCTGTCAGGGGTTTTGTGGCAGTGTCCCGGGGAGTTGAGCTCCGAGGTGTTGTCGTCACAATTTTATCGTTGTAATTCTGGAATACCTGAGTTTAGTACGCCGACATCGAAAATCTCTTTTATGCAGTTCGTTGGTGAGATAACCTCGACGCCACCCAGTACTGGGGCGGGAGTTCGGGAGTATCGCCATAACTTGTATAACGGATGCTTTTCGAAGGTTGAGGTAGATGGTTTCCGAAGTTTTCTCGGTTATGTGTTGAAGGATGGATACAGCTGGATGTAGGAATTGCTAGAATTGGGTGAGATATTATGCTTCCCCTGTATCCCCAACACCTGATTGCATAACCGGAAAGGTTCGGGAGTTTCATAGGTGGGAATTCTTGTAGCTCTAGTTCTTCTTCCACGGATATTTGGTTTGAGATTGGGATTTCTTACCGAGTATTCGTTCTTGATCCGTACCTTGTTGATTTATTTCTCTACCTAAATTCTAAGTGGCTTCTCCATTTATGGATATGTGACCATTTCAAGAGGAATGCATTCGTTCTCATGTTCAGATGTGAAGACTATATGTTGCAATTTTCATTCCGTTGGATTCAGCTTCATTTTATCTGTCAATGTGCTAACGGTGGTCAACCTCTTCAGGATGGCTCCCGCTAAGAGCACCAACCAGAATCAGAATCAAGATCCGCCACCACCTCCACCTCCTCCGGAGGCATGGCAAGCTGTGATGGCAGCAACCAATGCAAACACACAGTTGATCATGCAAATTCTTCAAGAGCGCAATCAAGCGAACCAAGGCAACCAAGGCAACAATCAGAATCACTTTGCTACACTCAACCAGTTCCTTGCTAACGGGCCAAAGACTTTCAGCAATTGTGTTGAAGCAACTGATGCTGACGATTGGCTCGTGGATCTGTGCAAGCATTTCGAGTGCAGTAACGTCAGGCCTGAGGACTTTGTCAAGTTCGCTTCCTTCCAAATCAAAGACCAAGCTGCAGAATGGTTCCAGCAGTACAAGGATTCCAGAGGAGGCCGTGCAATTACCTGGGATGAATTCCATCAAGACTTCAAAGCTCATCATATTTCTCAGAGTGTGGTTGAAAGCAAGCGTGAGGAATTCCGCAACCTGAAGCAAGGCTCTTTGTCTGTCTATGACTACAACAAGTTGTTTCAGAAGCTCGCCCGCTTTGCTAAGCAGGACGTACCTGATGAGAAGAGCATGATATACCAGTTCAGGGGTGGTCTCAGAGAAGAAATTCAGCTAGCTCTTGTTCTCTTTGAGCCCTTGAGGTACGATGAGTTCTACAACATGGCATTGAAACAAGAGGCTGCTCAACTAAGGTGTGATGCTTCCAAGAAGCGAGTCAGAGACGCTACTCCTTCTTCCTCTACTAAAGTGGCCAAGCAGCAGAAGTATTGGCTTCCTCCTCCTCCGTTCCGTCAGCCGTATCAGTAGAAGAGCAAAGGTGGCAGTGGATCTTCCCACCCACCCAACCCTGGCTTTAAGAACAAGACTTTGTCTCAAGCTCCAAGATCGAGTGCTCCGTATCACCGTCCGCTTTCAGAGGTCATGTGCAACAAGTGCCAACAGAAGGGTCACTATGCCAACAAGTGCTTCAACCAGAGGCGTCTACCTCCTCCTCCTCCTGTCAGATCGGCAAGTACAGCTGTGGTCAAGCATAACCCCAAGCACGCCAAGGTCAACTTGATGAACGCAGCTCAGGCAGAGGACTCATCAGATGTCATCATGGGTAACCTTCCTGTTAACGATGTTCCTGCAAAAGTACTTTTTGACTCTGGTGCATCGCATTCCTTCATGTCATTCCCATTTGCATCGGATAACAATTTTAGTACAAAGGCATTACCTAGAGCTATGCAAGTCGTCTCTCCGGCTAAGCGTCTGAGTTCTAGTATGATGGTTCCGGATATTTCTATCATGACGGGTGATTTCAAGTTTCTGGCTTCTCCAATGGTTCTTGGTAACTCGGATATTGATCTTATTCTCGGAATGGATTGGCTTTCTAAGCACAAGGCGCAGCTTGATTGTGCAGCCAGGCAGATTCAATTGACTCATTCGTCTGAGGATGTAATTGTCTTTGCCGCTCGGGATAATACCATCCGTCTGTTTTCTCTCAATGAGAAGGGTGAACTGGATGCTATCTCGCAAATTCCAGTCGTTTGCGAATATCAAGACGTCTTTCCAGAAGAGCTTCCAGGAATGCCTCCGCACCGGCCAGTTGAATTCGTCATTGATCTTGAGCCTGGCACGGAACCAGTGTGCAAGCGTCCTTACAAGCTCGGACCTGAAGAGTTGAAGGAGCTGAAGAAGCAACTCGATGTTCAAGAGAGAATGGGTCTCATCCGGCCTAGTTCT